>NC_092112.1:41317736-41412736 GCF_045679555.1 Salvelinus alpinus | reverse complement strand
TGATTTTAAAGAAATTAATTTGCATTTTATTGCATGACATAAGTATTTGATCACCTACCAACCAGTAAGAATTCCGGCTCTCACAGACCTGTTAGTTTTTCTTTAAGAAGCCTTTCTGTTCTCCACTCATTACCTGTATTAACTGCACCTGTTTGAACTCGTTACCTGTATAAAAGACACCTGTCCACACACTCAATCAAACAGACTCCAACCTCTCCACAATGGCCAAGACCAGAGAGCTGTGTAAGGACATCAGGGATAAAATTGTAGACCTGCACAAGGCTGGGATGGGCTACAGGACAATAGGCAAGCAGCTTGGTGTACGGCAACAGCTGTTGGCGCAATTATTAGAAAATGGAAGAAGTTCAAGATGACGGTCAATCACCCTCGGTCTGGGGCTCCATGCAAGATCTCACCTCGTGGGGCATCAATGATCATGAGGAAGGTGAGGGATCAGCCCAGAACTACACGGCAGGACCTGGTCAATGACCTGAAGAGAGCTGGGACCACAGTCTCAAAGAAAACCATTAGTAACACACTACGCCGTCATGGATTAAAATCCTGCAGCGCACGCAAGGTCCCCCTGCTCAAGCCAGCGCATGTCCAGGCCCGTCTGAAGTTTGCCAATGGCCATCTGGATGATCCAGAGGAGGAATGGGAGAAGGTCATGTGGTCTGATGAGACAAAAATTGAGCTTTTTGGTCTAAACTCCACACGCCGTGTTTGGAGGAAGAAGAAGTATGAGTACAACCCCAAGAACACCATCCCAACCGTGAAGCATGGAGGTGGAAACATCATTCTTTGGGGATGCTTTTCTGCAAAGGGGACAGGACGACTGCACCGTATTGAGGGGAGGATGGATGGGGCCATGTATCGCGAGATCTTGGCCAACAACCTCCTTCCCTCAGTAAGAGCATTGAAGATGGGTCGTGGCTGGGTCTTCCAGCATGACAACGACCCGAAACACACAGCCAGGGCAACTAAGGAGTGGCTCCGTAAGAAGCATCTCAAGGTCCTGGAGTGGCCTAGCCCGTCTTCAGACCTGAACCCAATAGAAAATCTTTGGAGGGAGCTGAAAGTCCGTATTGCCCAGCGACAGCCCCGAAACCTGAAGGATCTGGAGAAGGTCTGTATGGAGGAGTGGGCCAAAATCCCTGCTGCAGTGTGTGCAAACCTGGTCAAGAACTACAGGAAACGTATGATCTCTATAATTGCAAACAAATGTTTCTGTACCAAATATTAAGTTCTGCTTTTCTGATGTATCAAATACTTATGTCATGCAATAACATGCAAATTAATTTCTTTAAAATCATACAATGGGATTTTCTGGATTTTTGTTTTAGATTCCGTCTCTCACAGTTGAAGTGTACCTATGATAAAAATTACAGACCTCTACATGCTTTGTAAGTAGGAAAACCTGCAAAATCGGCAGTGTATCAAATACTTGTTCTCCCCACTGTATATCCTTTTTACAATGGGATTCTATTTACCTAGCTCTATGCTTGTTTGGGTGTTCTTGTGCTCCAAGAAAGCATATTTGTGTTTGGCTCAGACACTTAAAACTGTTTCATCGATCTTATGACTAAACACATTATTGCAGTCCAAAAATCATATATACTTTGTCTTCCCCAGGGAAGCCAGTATAGACAGTATTGATTTAATATGGCCCTTAGTCTCACCAACCCTGAAGGGCATTATGGACAGTCGGATGCTCATGTATCACGTTTACAACAGCAGTAACCATAAGGCTGGACACACTGTGTTATACTGTACTACACCCTGGCTAGCTATGAAATCCATTGTATGACCACGGAGCAGTGTACTTACATGGCTGTATTGTCTCATCCCAGTAGTAGTTTATGGGCCAGGCTGTGTTATGGAAACTACACGTCTATCATATCCCAAAGTGAAGCCCCCTCAGAGCTCCATTTTGTTCGATTTCTCTCCGAGAGGCAGATGCAATCAGGCTCCATTGTAAGACGTTGAAGTGACATTTTACTTAAGCCCTCGACAAAGCAGCTAGCTAATGCTAGCTCAGACACGCCACGATACTGTCATATCCGCCGCATTCGATGATGATGTCACAGGTGCAATCAGGCTCCATTGTAGGCTCCGCATTCGATGATGATGTCACAGGTGCAATCAGGCTCCATTGTAAGACGTTGAAGTGACATTTTACTTAAGCCCTCGACAAAGCAGCTAGCTAATGCTAGCTCAGACACGCCACGATACTGTCATATCCGCCGCATTCGATGATGATGTCACAGGATTCAGCTCTGGATTGATAAGTGGGTCCAATTTAGACTGGCTTTTCAATTAGCCAACTGGTAGTCTCTCCTACTTAGCCATGCATCTTGAAGGCATGTTAGACTAGAGCTGGTTAGTGCCTCCAAGGGCTCAGTTCATTGATTAGAGGATGGTATTTGCAACATAATGTTAGTGGATTTGAATCCCATAAGGCCCACATAATGCTGACCTTACGCTGAAGCTGTAAGTCAATGCTCTAGATGGAGAAAACCTACCTAAATTAAAAACTGTGACTATATCTTACCTCTACTTTTATCTTTTATGGAGGAGCATCATGTGATCAAGGGTCCCTTGTCACAAAGTTGACTAAGGAAGTGTCAGCTATCAATCCCAAGCCCAGTTTATAAATGTGAAACTTATCTTCTTCAAGTTGTCCCCAATATAGATAATAACACCAATTAGGTATTCAGGTCCAGTAGGTTATTGAGTGTTTTTTATCGCCACGCATAAACAAGGTTCCTTTCTCCTCAGCGGTGGACTTCATTAACAGGCTACACACACTGCAAAGTAGTGGGTTGGCACACACATAGCTACACACGCATACACATACTGTAGCTACACACAAACACACACAAACAACACACAAACACACACACTCCAGCGCCCTTTCACTCAATAAGACATGCAAAGACACATCTATAGCTCAGACAAGAAGAAGACGCCAACATCCTTGCACGTTTACAAAGACATGCATCTACTGCTTAGACACAAACCACACGTACAGCTCTACACACAGCCTTGTCCTGGCATGCAAAAGAGAACTTGTACAACCAGGAAAAAAGGAGCAACATCTTGGCACACAAGACACTCATCTGTAGCTGAGACACTATAAAAAGTAAAACATCAAATGTTCAGCCTCCCTGCTGACAGGTCATGAACTTTATGAGTCAGGTGGTAGTGTTTGAGCATCTCTCCTACATATTCTCCCTAAATCGCTACAATAGCTCAGACACGACACATATACACTGCTCTGCCGCAGAGAGCATAGATCCAAGGCCAGATCATCCCTCATTCTGTCCAGGCTCATGCCATGTGCCAAGACTGTGAGACTATGAGGGAGACCAAAATCATGAGCTGGAAATAGCATCCATGGACATCAATGAGAGGCTGAAGCAGAGAGTATCCAGTAAGCAGAGTAAAATTAGATAAGTGTTATTATGAGAGATTAAGGGGAAGGATGTGATTGTGAAAGACTGAACACCATTTCCCACGAAGTCCCAGGTGTAAGTGACCAGACTTAATTCTCTATAAGCCAATCAGAAACCAACCAACCAAAACATTATCCAATCATCCTCTTCTCTTGCGAACCTGACCAAACATATCCTTCTCAATAAGGACTCAACCTATCCATTATCTCACCTACAACCAGGACTGACCTTGAACTGACTGCTCATGGCCAGACGTCAAATGAAAAATGTAAATAGAAATTCTCTGATCCTTTGCACATAGATAATGTGGTGTTTCTCCCTCTCTTTCTTTGATTTTCTTTCTTCCTCTCTCTCTCTCTTTCCCTCTTTCCTTCGCTCTCTCTCTCACTCTCTTTGTCACTCTCTCTCCATCTCTCTACCCACCTCTCCCTCCCTCCCTCTCTCTTTCTAGAAACTGGGAATGGTTTTCCTTTCGTCACCCCCTTCGCTACATCCTCCTCTCTCCCTCCTCTCTGGGAATGGTTTTCCATGCTTTGTTATTCCGAGCGCAGTGGGTTCCCATTGAATTATATTACTTTACAAAGCTCAGTGATTGACAGTGATGGTGATGTTCTCATAACCCCATTCAAGATATCATTGAGGTGAAAATGAGCACTCGTCAAATTCGTAAGTAATCATGACGCTTGGCCTACTGTAGCAACAGTTGTGGGCCCTCTGCTTCCATTTCCCTGGCCAAACAGGAGGACATATTCTAGAAACATATTATAGAGAAGGTCACAGTTCACCAGTGATTTATATTTTCATTGAATAACACAAACAGTGTTGTAACGATGAATCATTTTGAAATAGTAAAGTGCATCTGTTAAAATAATGAGTACTGATAGACACACTGTAAGTGTAGATGAACGGAAGTTGCCTGTCTTGCGTTGGTTATATGATCATGGTGCCTATAAAAACTAGGTCCTTGATTCCCTCAAGGGACACATACTGACTATGGAGAAAAAAAAGCATCTGTAGCCAAAGTACTTTTTTGTATTATTATGTCGTAAGATTTAAACTGTGGGCCGCTAAGGTTCCTACCTGAGCACACTAAGAGGTGATGGATATTTAGCCTTGATTACAGTCTGATAAACCTCTCACCTCCACCTGTCTCACACACATACACATACACACACGAACACACGCACACACCCCATCTGAATCCCATTTGGTCATAATTAGCTTCCTCCTCCATATTATCTCAATGTAAATTATGCCCCATAGATTATCAATTACAGGACTTTAACCGGATTCTCTGCTTAGTTAGAATAAGGTTGGGAAGGAAGTGTCACGCCCTGGCCATAGAGAGGTTTTTATTCTCTATTTTGGGTTAGGCCAGGGTGTGACTAGGGTGGGCATTCTAGTTTCTGTATTTCTATGTTTTCTATTTCTTTGTTTTTGGGCGAGTGTGGTTCCCAATCAGAGGCAGCTGTCTATCGTTGTCTCTGATTTGGAATCATACTTAGGCAGTCCTTCTTCCCTCCTTCAGTGTGGGATCTTGTCTTTGTTTTGAGTGCATGTAGTTTGCACGACGAAGCTGTTCGGTCGTTGTATTGTTTATTGTTTTTTTGGTGTACATTTACATTAAAGAAGAATGTACGCCGACCATGCTGCTTGGTCTCATTGCGACGACAAACGTTACAGGAAGGGTGTATCAAGTGAATCTCAATAATTACGTCTTAGATTGTATAGAGAACGTTGTCTTTCTCCTAGATCTAGTTGGGCTTGAATAATGAAGTTATGGCCTCTCTGAAGATGAGGTTGAGGGTCCACTTCAACACACTTACACACAGGTTACAAATCCAGCCATAACCAGACTAGGACAGTCAGTGCATTACAACCTAAAGCTCATATATCATGAATAGCATGTTGTTGACGTAGTGATCCTGATTATGAATAACGCCTTTGGGTTAAATAGCGGTCCATTATTAATGTTCTCATTAGTGGAGGTATAAATGAAATCCTATGTTTCCCTACATGTATAATGTAAAACAATTACCCTCCATAAATCATTCACACGGGGCTTCGTGGTTGATATATGGGTGACGTCTAGGCATCGAGACGTGGTTGATATATGGGTGACGTCTAGGCATCGAGACGTGGTTGATATATGGGTGACGTCTAGGCATCGAGACGTGGTTGATATATGGGTGACGTCGTGGTTGATATATGGGTGACGTCCAGGCATCGAGACGTGGTTGATATATGGGTGACGTCCAGGCATCGAGACGTGGTTGATATATGGGTGACGTCTAGGCATTGAGACGTGGTTGATATATGGGTGACGTCTAGGCATCGAGACGTGGTTGATATATGGGTCACGTCTAGGCATCGAGACGTGGTTGATATATGGGTGACGTCTAGGCATCGAGACGTGGTTGATATATGGGTCACGTCTAGGCATCGAGACGTGGTTGATATATGGGTGACGTCCAGGCATCGAGACGTGGTTGATATATGGGTGACGTCTAGGCATCGAGACGTGGTTGATATATGGGTCACGTCTAGGCATCGAGACGTGGTTGATATATGGGTGACGTCCAGGCATCGAGACGTGGTTGATATATGGGTGACGTCTAGGCATCGAGACGTGGTTGATATATGGGTGACGTCTAGGCATCGAGACGTGGTTGATATATGGGTGACGTCCAGGCATCGAGACGTGGTTGATATATGGGTGACGTCTAGGCATCGAGACGTGGTTGATATATGGGTGACGTCTAGGCATCGAGACGTGGTTGATATATGGGTGACGTCTAGGCATCGAGACGTGGTTGATATATGGGTGACGTCTAGGCATCGAGACGTGGTTGATATATGGGTGACGTCCAGGCATCGAGACGTGGTTGATATATGGGTGACGTCTAGGCATCGAGACGTGGTTGATATATGGGTGACGTCTAGGCATCGAGACGTGGTTGATATATGGGTGACGTCCAGGCATCGAGACGTGGTTGATATATGGGTGACGTCTAGGCATCGAGACGTGGTTGATATATGGGTGACGTCTAGGCATCGAGACGTGGTTGATATATGGGTGACGTCTAGGCATCGAGACGTGGTTGATATATGGGTGACGTCTAGGCATCGAGACGTGGTTGAGATGATGATGTTTATATTTTATTAAATTGTTATTGGGGGAAAGACAACACTTCCTGTGTATACACTGACATAGACATGATGACGTGACAGTTAACTACAAACGTGACATGCAAGACGTATGTTAGTAGATTGAAGGATATTGGACAAGGTAAATGACAAAACCTAACTTGTAGTGACAGTAGGCCGTTAAGAATTTCTTCTTAATAACTGACTTACCTAGTTAAATAAAGGTTAAATATGATTATCATCTTTTAAATTCAATAGTTAGTATGTGTGGGTAAGAGGTGGACAAGATGCTGTTGTTTCTGTCCACGGCTTCTCCATCCCTTCATGACAGAGTGAAAAGACCTAGTTGTCATGGGAAACAGTCAGAACTGGATTCTATTTAATTCAATTTACTACAACTTTGTTTATCCCCTTAGGGGTAATTAAAAATGGCATTGGCAGCAAGGTCACAAATAATAACATTCTCCGCTTATAATGCAAGAACAACAAGTGCATATTTTCAGAACACAATTGAATAGAATGGTGCGTTACTGTCAATTTTTCAGTTAAAATCTATGCTTTAGCTTTCACAATACCTACAGTAAATGCTCAGCCTCACTCACACACACACACACACACACACACACACACACACACACACACACACACACACACACACACACACACACACACACACACACACACACACACACACACACGTTGTCTATGAAGACTTGTGCTGCCCCCTTTCTACCTAGCAGCTTTGATGAAGTATGTAAAAAAAAAAACATTGATAAACGTGTGGAAAAGCAAGAGCAGCAGGAGAGGGTTGGAACAAAAGAGGATGAACCAACCACGCTAATGGAGGAGAGGAGGAGGAGGGGAGGAAAAGAGGCGGAGAAAGACATGAGAAAGAGTGGCACAGCGGTTGGCGACTTTTGAATTGCTCCTGTGACCATGACTTTTAGATTCCGCAATCCAGTCGTTATTTTGCACCACGGTGATCCTCTCTGACGTTCATGAATTAATAAAAGACAGCAGAATGTCAGCGAATCTATTTGTAGGTTTGCTCGTAGAGCAAAGACACACTTACGCGCTCGTGCAACCTCATCTCTCATCTCACTGCCGCCCTCCCTCTATCTTTCTTGGACACACACACAATGCATGCACGTACAAACGCATGCACGTACACACACATACACACACTTACAGTGTACACACGCACGCATACACACACAAACACACATGCACCACATCAGGAATTCCAAATGAGACTGGTAAGTGGCAAGTATCAAATCTATTATGAAAAGAGTACCAGTATAAAAAGCCATTCTGTGTCCAATTAATATTTTCTTTGTTATCTTAAGCGTTCTTGCTTATACTGTGTTCTGTAAGGTATGGATTTTCTATGTATGTTCTACGATGACCTCGCTAGAACGCACACAGAGGCATGTAAGCATGGTAAGATAGTCTGTGATTTTCCATAACAACCATATCCTGGTCTGTCAGTCTGCTGGAACCCCAAAGACTCTTTCGCCACTATTTACAATCTGTGTGTTAAAGACGAATAACCCTGAATAAAGAACTCCATTTATTAATTTTCAGACCGATGTATTTGGCGAGCGCCACTTTTAATGAATGAAATATGAAGGTCTGTTTTTGGCTAGTCTTCGGCGAAGATATATTTTTCGTATTGCGCCCTTTTCTGTGAAAATGAGTGATAAAATCACTGCAGCAGCACACAAGTTTGGTCTTTCTATTTGATTCGATCTGAATAAATGAGAGGAGACAGACGATGTTGGTAATGTTCTCCATAGAGATATCAGGATTGAGCTCTGGCTCTTTGACACCTTGGATTTACCTTGTCTAAAGAAACAGGATGTTCGCTCTGACAGAGAGAGGTACCTTTCTTTTACTGCTTCCATTTTATTACCTAGATGTGGCCTAATGTGGTTCTGAAACACTGTATTACTATCCCTGAGGCACCTGCACTCAGAGATACTCAGAGCCGGTTTCCCAGACCCAGATTATGCCTTATTCTAGACTAAAAATCACTCTCAGTGGAGAATTTCCATTGAAAGTACATTTCAATTCAAGGCTAAGGTTATAATCTGGGTCTGACACTGACTCTCAGAGATCACCAAATCATCCATGATGGTATGAGACAAGCGATCCATCATTCTAATTCACACTCCATCGATTCTAGATAATAACTATCTTGGAACTTTTGGTTAAAATATAGCATCCATTGAAATTCTAAATCTCAAACAGCATCAGATGAGGTCTGTACTGTATCTACAATCAATCCAATCAATCAGATGTATTTATAAAGCCCTTCTTACATCAGCTGATGTCACAAAGTGCTGTACAGAAACCCAGCCTAAAACCCCAAACAGCAAGCAATGTAGGTGTAGAAGCACAGTGGCTAGGGAAAAACTCCCTAGAAAGGCCAGAACCTAGAAAGAAATCTAGAGAGGAACCAGGCTATGATGGGTGGCCAGTCCTCTTCTGGCTGTGCCTGGGTGGAGATTTTAACAGAACATGGCCAAGATGTTAAAATGTTCATAGACACCAGCAGGGTCAAATAATAATAATCACAGTGGTTGTCGAGGGTGCAACAGGTCAGCACCTCAGGAGTAAATGTCAGTTGGCTTTTCATAGCCGATCATTCAGAGTATCTCTATCGCTCCTGCTGTCTCTAGAGAGTTGAAAACAACAGGTCTGGGACAGGTAGCACGTCTGGTGCACAGGTCAGAGTTCCATAGCCGCAGACAGAACAGTTGAAACTGGAGCAGCAGCATGGCCAGGTGGACTGGGGACAGCAAGGAGTCATCAGGCCAGGTAGTCCTGAGGCATGGTCCTCCGAGAGAGAGAGAAAGAAAGAAAGAGAGAAAGAGCGAAAGAAAGAAAGAAAGAGAAAAAAAGAAAGAGAAAGAGAATTAGAGAGAGCATACTTAAATTCACACAGGACACCGGATAAGACAGGAGAAATACTTCAGATATAACAGACTGACCCTAGCCCCCCGACACATAAACTACTGCAGCAGTATCTATCTAGTGCTCTGCCTGCATTGTTTCCATATCTTTGAAGTGAGAGCCAGTCAGATGTGTCTCACACCTCAACCCCGGCACCGTGACTTTAATCTGATTGATTGATTGATTGAATACTTTATTGTCCCTTTAGGTAAAATTTGTCTGGCAACATACAGCAGCTCCTGGCATACACATAAACACAAAATCAAAAACACAGTCCATACAACACTTCACTTATGGACGTTATATATCACAGGACATACTTTGACCATATGAATACTGTAAGTGTGTAGTTCTGGTATGTAGTCCGTATGTGTTTACGAATCTGATGCTCGTTCTGGAGTCTGGTGTAGCAATCTAAGCTCCAGACTCTGGTACACACATATTCCCTGGCGAACTGGGTTGGAGCCCCGGCTCAGTCGACTGTCTCTGCCCTTCCTTTCTGTGTCCATCTCCCGAACCTGTCTCCCATTCTGTCCTATCAATAAAATACGTAAGGAGATCGGATATGAAAGGGATATAATGCTCGTTGGGCTTGCGTGCCCGGTTTGTTCTGCAGAGTGGGGTTTTGAGGCTTCGCCCGGACTGTAATGTTTGGTACTGGTCATACAGCGGATGTGTGATGTCTTTATTGACAGTTACCAGCCGTGATCTCTCTTCTTGTTGCCCGATCATCTGTACAAAATTCATCAGATTACCCGTAACTGATTAGAGTAATGTGTAGACATTTTTTTTTATTACAAACTTAAACTTCAAAAACAAACAAATTATGCCAGGTAGCCAGTCTATTGCATGGTGGCCCCCTGCAGCACTATGTAGATAATTTTAGAACATTTTCAAATATAATCTGTCAGTTTCTATTTCATAGCAGGTTAATTGGGGGTCCCATGCACACACACGCACGCATGCACGCACGCACGCACGCACGCACACACACACACACACACACACACACACACACACACACACACACACACACACACACACACACACACACACACACACACACACACACACACACACACACACACTGCCACCTCCCTAAAATTTAATAGCTTTCACAACAGGCTCTGTCTGAACCCACCACGTGATACGATTATTAAAACAGACAGTCAGAGGGGTTGCCTGGAACTGGTTGCCTAGAGACCAGCGGCTGTACAACAGTACAACGGTAAAGAGCATAGCCTGTTCCTGAGAAAAGTCAGGGGTTGTGTAGGTGTTAGTGACCTCACTTGTCATCTCCTGTGGGAACGGAAGGAGCTGAATGCTTGTGACCAGGCAGGGCCAGTCACAGTGACTCTTCCAAACTCAGAGGTTGTAATTATGGTCTAAACCAACATGTTCACCTAGATTTGACTAACTCCTCACCCCTCCTGACATTTCCACCTGCAACATTCTGACTCTCTCTCTATTTCTTTCTTTCTTTCCTTCTCTCTCTCTGTCTTTCTCTATTTCTGTCTTTCTCTCTCTGTCTTTCTCTCTCTCGCTCTGTCTTTCTCTCTCTCTGTCTCTCTCTCTCGCTCTATCAATTCAGTTCGATTCAAGGGGCTATATTGGTATGGGAATCATATGTTTACATTGCCAAGGCAAGTGAAATGGATAAACAAAAGTGAAATAAACAAGAAAACAAGAAAACAGTAAATATTACACTCACAAGTTCCAAAATAATAGAGGCATTTCAAATGTCATATTATGTCTATATACAGTGTTGTAACGATGTGTAAATAGTTAAAGTACAAAAGGGGAAATAAATACCATTAAATATGGGTTGTATTTACAATGGTGTTTGTTCTTCACTGGTTGCCCTTTCCTTGTGGCAACAGGTCACAAATATTGCTGCTGTGATTGGACACTGTGGTATTTTACCCAATACATATGTGAGTTTATCAAAATTGGATTTGTTTTTGAATTCGTTGTAGGTCTATGTAATCTGAGGGAAATAATTGTCTATAATATGGTCATACATTTGGCAGGAGGTATGACCATATTTAAAAAAAATTCAAAATACTATAGGCGGAATTAGGTGTTTTGACTGGGGTCAAAATTACGCCAAAGGATTAATTAAGTCTATACTGATACAAACAGTGAACAATTATTTAGATTTATTAAGAATAAGTTGATTGACAAACTCGTAAAATAATTGAAAAAATATGCCTCTGGGGTCAGTTTCCACCTCATTTTGTGGGCAGTGTGCATATTACCTGTCTTCTCTTGAGAGCCAGGTCTGCCTACGGCGACCTTTCTCAATAGCAAGGCTATGCTAACTGGGTCTATACAAAGTCAAAGCTTTCTTTAACTTTGGGTCAGTCACAGTGGTCAAGTATTCTGCCACTATGTATTCTCTGGTTAGGGTTAAATAGCGTTCTAGTTTGCTCTGTTTTTTTGTTAATTCTTGCCAATGTGTCAAGTAATTATCTTTTTGTTTTCTCATGATTTGGTTGGGTCAAATTGTGTTGCTGTCCTGGGGCTCTGTGGGGTCTGTTTCTGATTGTGAACAGAGCCAGGACCAGCTTGCTTAGGGGACTCTTCTCCAGGTTCATTTCTCTGTAGGTGATGGATTTGTTATGGGAGGTTTGGGAATCGCTTCCTTTTAGATGTTTGTAGAATTTAGCGTCTCTTTTCTGGATTTTGATAATTAGCGGGTTGGTGAGCGGACCCTAGACCTCACAACCATAAAGGGAAATGGGTTCTATAACTGATTCAAGTATCTATCTATCTATCTCGCTCTCTCTCTTCTGATTTGAGCTGCCCTCTCTTCCTGCTGTCTGTTCTTAGAATCAAACCACATTAAAAAAAAAAAAATTGTCAAGTGAAACAGAGAAGTGGATCGATTCCTGTTATCAGTCAGCCATTTAGTTGTAGAGACACAAGCAAGGAAGAGAGTGGTTGAAGATGAGAAAGCCTTGCGGGCAAACAGACAGGCAGGCAGGCAGACACACAGAAGACCTCAGGAGGCTGATAGACCCTGACAGAGACCGATAAGCACTTTCCTAGAATACCTGTCTGTCCACACTAGCTAGCTCGCTATCCAGTCCACAGTGGAGCAAAAACGTTATCGCTCACAACACCGCCGCAGCGCCAGCCTGTTCCCTACAGTGTCCACCACATCCTCAGTCTTTCCACCCTGGCGACTTCTTGCCACCTCTCCTCACAGGGTTCCACAGCTCAAGGCTGGGTTGGTGCAGTAGGTGAAGTGGTGAGGTAGAAATGTGGAGAAATTAGTCAGTCGGCTCAAACTTGACTCTTTTTATTAGAAGCATCCAGCTGCAAATTATGCTCGCTGACGCCGCCTGGTCTGAGAATCGCAAAGCGCATGCCCACGCAACCTAAACTCACAACGTGTTCCAGGGCATCAGTGTGTTAAGCTACCAGTCGGCCCTAACTCTGGTCCAGGAAGTTATATTCGTGTGTTAGTATCATAGTGGTCGAAGTTGGGATAGCAATGACTGTATATATGAAGTGGGAGCACTAGCTAGCCTAGCTATGTGTTCAGGATGAATTTGTCATACAATGTTAATGCCAAAAATCACTACAACCAAGCAACCACTTTTTATTTAACCCTTATTTTACCAGGTAAGTTGACTGAGAACATATTCTCATTTACAGCAACTACCTGGGGAATAGTTACTGGGGAGAGGAGGGGGAATAAATGAGCCAATTGGAAGCTGGGGATGATTAGGTGGCCATGATAGTATGAGGGACAGATTGTGAAGTTAGCCAGGACACTCTTATGATAAGTGCCATGGGATCTTTAGTGACCACAGAGAGTCAGGACACCCGTTTACCGTCCCATCCGAAAGACGGCACCCTACACAGGGCAATGTCCCCAATCACTGCCCTGCGGCATTGGGATATTGTTGCTTGTGCCTTAGCTGTCACCTTGATAAATTGGCTACACTGGCTCGGTAGCTAGTAGTACTAGCAAGCTAGTAGTTTAGGAGCTAGCTTGTGGATACTAATAACTAACCACTTTTGTCTGTCCTATTAGCTAGCTAGTGCTACTAGCCGCTAGCAGAGAGGAAGTGGCGAAGCAAGAGGGATAACTCGGGATAACTCAAAATATTCTCCAGCAGGTGGCTTTTTTGGGGTGGGGTTTCGCTCACCAAGGGGGGAGTTTTGTATGGAGGTCAATGAGAATGGCGAAAAACACTTCATATCTGAGTTCTACCTGTTAGTGCTATCCGGAATTCTTGGGACGTCCCTACCCTAAACCCCAACCCTAATCTCAACCCCTACACTAACCCTAACCTTAAACATAACAATAACCCTTACCTAACTCTAACCTTACCCTAACTGTTACCTTAACCATTTTACATTTCAACTTCACTGGGGTAGGGACGTCCCAAGGATATCAGGTAGCAAGGACCGTTGTGATTGTTCACATGCATATCTGTCCCACTTCATCTTGCCTCCTCCCGACTGCCTTCCATTTTTTAAGACATTTATTTTCATTGTTAGAGCGGCCAATGGAGTATTTGGTCAATATAATGGAACATCTGTGCCGCTAGCTAGTAGCTTCGAATTCTAAATGTAATTTCACCACCCGTGCTGTTGGTGGCAGTAACCCACCATCCTCTCTGACAACATTCGACATCCTGTCTCATCTCACATGTCTCACAGCCTCTGTGATGTGAGCAGGTATCTGCTGGAGCCAGAACCAAATGCTTTTTAATCGCTGTTTTGACCATGGCCTGGTTATTAATGCACAATTACAGATCTGGCCTAATGCTTAAGTAGCTCTCCAATTCAGTAATATACATGTTTTACAAGTCCCTACTTTAAGCATGTAACTCTACTGTATTTTGAGTCATAACTTAACCTTAATTGTCTAATTATGTCACTGGTTCTCCTCCTGTGGGAATGATTACTGTCCATTCCCTCATAATCTTTAACCAGACACACAGTCCCATTCACTGTGACATAAATCTTGGTCTCCCATTCATCATGACCAAAATAGAGGTGTTTATTCAAATCCATAACAGCTCTTAACCCTCATAGTACCAACATATTTTACATACATGGATTACCAACTGGGGTCATTTTGAACCAATAATAAACTATTAGAAATTCAACAATCATAGAAAAATGATCAACTTCATTATCATCAAAACATCATTAGATATGTAAATAATGTTATCTGAAAGAAAGGAAATCTCAAAATATACTGTTGTTTTTGCTAAATTACAGTTAATTTGCATATTCTTTTAAACAAACAAAAAACAATTCCCTTAAAAATGTGCATCTTTTTTCCCAAGGCACTATCCACATAAGTTGTAGTATCATTTAGTTTTTAGAATATTGAAATAAATACTAATTTTGTCATATTTGTTTGTAAAAACGACTACCATTTAAAGTGGCGGTACACCAAAATTTGAAATATACTTAATTTTATTAACAGAAAGGGATTCACAGAGACAATGACCAAAAATATTATGAATTCCTAATGTTTGGTATACTCAATGTACAGTTGAAGTTGGAAGTTTACATACACCCCGGATGGAGTCATTAAAACTAATTTTTCAACCACTCCACAAATTTCTTGTTAACAAACTATAGTTTTGGCAAGTCGGTGAGGACATCTACTTTGTGCATGACACAAGTACTTTTTCCAACAATTGTTTGCAGACAGATTATTTAACTTATTACTCACTGTATCACAATTCCAGTGGGTCAGAAGTTTACATACACTAAGTTAACTGTGCCTTTAAACAGCTTGGAAAATTCCAGAAAATGATGTCACGGCTTTAGAAGCTTCTGATAGGCTAATTGACATCATTTGAGTCAATTGGAGGTGTACCTGTGGATGTATTTCAAGACCTACCTTCAAACTCAGTGCCTCTTTCCTTGACATCATGGGAACATCAAAATAAATCAGCCAAGACCTCAGAAACAAAATTGTAGACCTCCACAAGTCTGGTTCATCCTTGGGAGTCAATTTAAGGTGTTCCTGTGGATGTATACCTTCAAACGCAGTGTCTCATTGCTTGACATCATGGGAAAATCAAAAGAAATCAGCCAAGACCTCAGAAAACAAATTGTAGACCTCCACGTCCATAAGTCTGGTTCATCCTTGGGAGCAATTTCCAAATGCCTGAAGGTACCACGTTCATCTGTACAAACAATAGTACGCAAGTATAAACACCATGGGACCATGCAGCCGTCATACCGCTCAGGAAGGAGACGCGTTCTGTCTCCTAGAGATGAACGTACTTTGGTGCGAAAAGTGCAAATCAATCCCAGAACAACAGCAAAGGATTTGTGAAGATGCTGGAGGAAACAGGTGCAAAAGTATCTATATCCACAGTAAAACGAGTTCTATATTGACATAACCTGAAAAGCCGATCAGCAAGGAAGAAGCCACTGCTCCAAAACCGCCATAAAAAAAGCCAGACTACGGTTTGCAATTGCACATGGGGACAAAGGTCGTACTTTTTGGAGAAATGTCCTCTGGTCTGATGAAACAAAAATAGAACTGTTTGGCCATAATGTTTGGAGGAAAAAGGGGGATGCTTGCAAGCCGAAGAACACCATCCCAACCGTGAAGCACGGGGGTGGCAGCATCATGTTGTGGGGGTGCTTTGCTGCACTTCACAACATAGATGGCATCATGAGGGAGGAAAATTATGTGGATATATTGAAGCAACATCTCAAGACATTAGTCAGGAAGTTAAAGCTTGGTCGCAAATGTGTCTTCCAAATGGACAATGACCCCAAGCATACTTCCAAAGTTGTGGCAAAATGGCTAAAGGACAACAAACTCAAGGTATTGAAGTGGCCATCACAAAGCCCTGACCTCACTCCTATAGAATATTTGTGGACAGAACTGAAAAGTTTGTGCGAGCAAGGAGGCCTACAAACCTGACTCAGTTACACCAGCTCTGTCAGGAGGAATGGGCCAAAATTCTAACTTATTGTGGGAGGCTTGTGGAAGGCTACCCAAAACGTTTGACCCAAGTTAAACAATTTAAAGGCAATGCAACCAAATACTAATTGAATGTTTGTAAACTTCTGACCCACTGGGAATGTGATGAAAGAAATAAAAGCTTAAATAAATCATTCTCCTATTATTCTCACATTTCACATTCTTAAAATAAAGTGGGGCTCCTAACTGACCTAAGACAGGGAGTTTTTACGAGGATTAAATGTCAGGAATTGTGAAAAACTGAGTTTAAATGTATTTGGCTAAGGTGTATGTAAACTTCTGCCTTCAACTGTATGTAAGGTCATTTTTATGTTGTACTTGGTCATCAGTGGTGGAATAGTACCGTATTGTCATTCTTGAGTAAAAGTAAAGATACCTTAATAGAAAATGACTCAACTAAAAGTGAAAGTCACCCAGTAAAATAGTACTTGATTAAAAGTAAAAAAATTAATTGGTTTTAAATATACTTAAGTATCAAAAGTAAAAGTATAAATAATTTCTAATTCCTTATATTAAGCAAACCAGACGGCACTATTTTCCTTCTCTTTTTTTACGGATAGCCAGGGGCTACCTCCAACACTCAGACATAATTTATAAATGAAGCATGTGTGTTTAGTGAGTCCGCCAGATCAGAGCCAGTAGGGATGACCGGGGATGTTTTCTTGATAATTGCATAAGTTTGACCATTTTCCTGTCCTGCTAAGCATTCAAAATGTAATGAGTACTTTTGGTTGTCAGGGAAAATGTAAGGAGTAAAAAGTACATTATTTTCTTTAGCAATGTAGTGAAGTAAAAATTGTCAAAAATATAAATAGCAAAGTAAAGTACAGATACCCCAAAAAACTACTTAAGTAGTACTTTAAAGTATTTTTACTGAATTGCTTTACACCACTGATGGTCATACCTAG
Source organism: Salvelinus alpinus (assembly GCF_045679555.1). Lineage (NCBI taxonomy): Eukaryota > Metazoa > Chordata > Actinopteri > Salmoniformes > Salmonidae > Salvelinus > Salvelinus alpinus. The sequence continues at coordinate 41,395,292 of NC_092112.1, read as the reverse complement.
TTATAACCAGTTAAAACCGTAGGCGAGTACATAATGTGCTTTATTTCTGCAGGGGATCTGTCTATCTGGTCAAAATCACTGATACAGGTCCCCCTCTACCCTCTGGTGGTATGGATAACTCCAGAAAGACCTAGATTAAAATAAAGGTATCATCTATCAAATTGCTATAGCCGGAATTAGGTGTTTTTGGTTGGGGTCAAAATTATGCCAAAGGACTTCAAATGTTTTAAAGTCTATACTGATACATAAACAGTAAACAATTATTTAGATTTATTAAGAATACGTTGATTGACAAACTCGTAAAAAAAAAAAAAGATTTGAAAAAATATGCCTCTGGGGTCTAAATGACCCCAGTCTGTATTATTAGTGTTAATTCGCCTAGCGCGGCGCTCATCCCATCAGCGTTCATTCTGCTCTTTAAAATGGTTATAATTTCCATTGACCTCTCTCTATTGATCTGTCTATCTGTTTATACCCTGCACTAATCAATGGGAACCTGCCTCTTAAGTGATCCATATAATTCTCAATTACTCCCATTACCAACACTGTCCTCAAACACATCCTCCAGTCCCCCCCTCCTTTAAATATGTGGACACTGCATCATTTTAACTGGTATTGGATCCTCCAGCGGGTCAACACAACGAAATCAATAGCCCCAGAGAGAACAGAGGAGAGGAGAGAGGATTTTTCTCGCTCTATCCCAGGCAGAGTTGCAGAGATCTGATAGGGAGAGGTGGAGGTGGAGGTGGAAGTGAAGGTGGGTGGGTGGATGCCAGAGGCACAGCAAATTTACTGGAAGCCCCACATATCACAGCACAACCACAACAACAAGGTCTCTCTGCTCTGCTGCAACGTGTCTTAATCTTACACCTGTCTGTCGTCGCTGCCGGCGTGAATATCTCTACTTAACCTACTCATTTAACCCCTCGCTGCACTTCCAGCTGCGGAAAATTACAGGGCCGGCTAGCGATGTAAAAGAGCTTCAAGTGATTCCAGACGGGTATAAAAATTCATAGGCTATCTAGCTACCGCAATGGCCGCCGTTTTTACAAGAGGCCCGTGTCAGCTACCATTTAAATAACAGCTCTGGGAAGGAAGGGATCTCTTTAGTGAGGCAAAGCTATTTCAGAAAGCAGCTCAAGAAGCTCTTGATCCAGGCGTCCTTGAGTTTGGGCTCCCGCTTCGCAAAACATCATCCACCACCAAGCAGCGACAGGTCGCCATGGCGGGTCATCGTGAGTGTGCGCGAGAGGGATGGCATTTCCATGGCGAACGGCGGCTGGCTGATCTGTATTTCAAATACAAAATGTGAGTGATGGTGAGTAACCACGCAAGTCACCTAATTATTCAGCTGTGGGTCAAGGGTCAAGCCCCACTCTGATTGTCTCCCCTCAATCACTGCTGTAGAGAGAAAGTACTACTCATATCCCTTGACTTTGAATGTCCTTCTATTTTCCATTCAGCATCTATGAGCCAGCCCTAAACTAATTTCCTCCTCTTCAAAATTGAAGGTTGAATTTTGGACCAGAGAAGAACGCCTCGTTATGTCTTTCACTCAGGAATGATCTCTGGACTCTCAATGGCAGAGAGGTTGTCACTGGAATCAGTCCAGCAGCCACTTTATTTATTAACCTTTATTTAACTAGGCAAGTCAGTTAAGAACAAATTCTTATTTACAATGACGGCCTACCCCGGCCAAACCTGGACGATGCGGGGCCAATTGTGCGCTGCCCTATGGGACTCCCAATCCCGGCCGGATGTGATGCAGCAAGGTACTGCAGTGACGCCTCTTGTCCTGAGATGCAGTGTCTTAGACCACTGCACCACTCGGGAGCCCTTTAGAACTCTAGAACCGTCAACATGTGTGCCAGTTCATTCTCTGCCTTGAATTAGAAGTTAGAGCTACAGTCTGTGATTCGTACATTCGACTTTGAAATTAATGAAATATATATTGATATATATTGATTCTCGAAGAATATAACTTATAAATAATCTCAAGTTTAGTTCAACTGTCTTACCCCATCAGTATTTTTTTTTATAAACCATACAACAAACACTGTATAGCTTCAAAACATGGTTAAAACTATCATTTGGATCTCATGTATGGTCAATCCTACATATATGAATTTGAGAGTGGTTACATTTCTCCAGCCTCGTCACCAACACAAAAAAGTGTTGGGGCGGCCATTTTGTTGTCGTTTGAATCCTGGTTAAGCCCTTTAACACGAACTGCTAGCATTGAGACGTGAATGGAGAATGGCAATAACAGGTCACTGACAAGGCACTGGCACAGTCACAGACATCACTATAAACCGGAGATGGAGAGATATCAAACACTGTAAATGTGTGGGCAGCAGAAACCTTAAATGTTCATGTCTAAACCTACTGGGCACACACTGGTTGAATCAACGTTGTTTCCACATCCTTTCAATTACATTTTGTTGAACCAATGTGAAATAGACGTTGAATTGGCGTCTGTGCCCAGTGGGACGTGTCTCGCTGTATGATATATTTCCAGTAGTAATTCAGCCATAGCAATTATCATGTGAATCGGTTGTGCACGCAAAGCTGGAAATACTCTGTGGTGCATAACACCTTGCGGGCCATCATGAGTCATCAGGAGTCATGGCATTCCAATGAGTCAGGTCATCCCGTGTCTGGTAGATGTAAAGCCTCGCTAAAACACAAAAACACAATGGTTATGAACCTCACACACTCCCACCACTACAGTCCCTGGCAATGTTCCCTCAAATGTTTTTTCAGCACAGAGCAAATTTCAGGTCTGCTGAGCGCAAACTTCTGTGCAACTTCCAGCGAGTGTTTACTGTGAATGCTGAGGCTATACACACTTTAAGTAACAGTTTAACAGTGGTCAAGTAGGCTACTGTGGCTATTTGATCATAATGTAGGCCTACCAGAGTGGCCTACCATCAAAAACTATGGAGAAAATGCATCCCATGACATTTTAACATGGAAATAGCTGTTCTATCATTCAGCCTACAGTAGCAGCCAATGTGTGATGTTCAATGTAGGTCTACATTCCATGAGACTTTTGAAAAAAACACGCAGGGCTTGACATTAATTTTTATCCACTCAGACAGGCAGGTGACTGAAAATGTTGTGTTGTTTGATGCAAGAAACCACAAAATAAAATGCATTATTATTCCCATACCATTATTACAGAGAATCAGACAAATGACGCTACCCTCTGCCTGTTGGCTACTTAGCTTATTCACGCCTGCCTCAAATTACAACACTGCCCATTCACATGTAAACCATCTTTAAGACAAGAAAAAGGTCTTTAACTGACTTGCTTTTCAAAGATGTCTAGAAATGTACACATTTTGTGCTCTTTTAGGAAGCAATCACTCCCCTATTGCTGCCTACAAATTTTCTATAACTGGGCTAATAACTCACTAACTAGCAAAGGATATGAACAAAATGTGCACACATGGCTACATGCAGCTCTCGCTTTGATCTCAAAACAAGCGCATCTACTCACAACCACTCATGCTGTAAACACAGTTCAGTTCAAAGTAAATAGCACAGTCCATATATGGTAATGGTCTATTTGCATATAGGCCTTTTGCAGCTCTGATTGGTTATGCCGCACCGGTCTGTGTAGAGTATGGGCTGAGTCGTGCGTGTAAATGCAATAGAATCCTACTCCGATGCGTTCTGCCTACAACAAAATCTCTGATATTTCTTCTGAGCGGCAGTCTGGGGGAGATGCCTGGCAGTTTCGGGGCTGAGGGAACATTGGTCCCTGGGAAAGTATTGGTTTAATGTCAAAAGTTACATGTAAACCATCTTCAATCTTTAATGTCACTCTCAGGCTGTCTTAAAGGTTCATAAAGGACGAATGAATGTTCAAATGTCAGCAGAAGTTACATTCAGGTCGAGACACAGCGATTCAAAAGGCTAACATCAAAAACAATGTCAAGAGGAATTTACAAGAGGAATATAGAATTCCCACGATATGATTATTGGTAGGTAGAACCTTCTATTAGGCTATGTAAAAGACAGCTCTGGTAGTAGGCCAGATAGGGGATATTCATGTTACAATACAAATAATCAAAAAGTAAAAAATATCAAAGCCAATTGCCAAAAGGGATTCACTGACACTGAGGTATATAAATGGTCATAGGTTAGTCTAATGTGGAACTAAACATGACATTAAACACTGAGCATGTAGCATATTGATATGCTTCACGTTTCACACACATCATCTGGCCAGTAGCAGTAATAGCTCTAGCTGGTTTACAGCTGTGGCCGATCCATTAAGGTATATGGTATGGTTATCCATCCATGGCCAGTAACACAGAAACAAACTACAGAGAGAGCTGGCAGAGTACCACATGCCCCCGGGCAGCCTGTGGACGTTGATCGGACTCCGAGGGGAGCATGTGCTGTGACACCATTTCTGTGCATATTGTTAAATGTCCCTTCTTGATCTTTTCAACTTAGAAGTAATTCCGCTGTTCGTGAGGGTTTAAGCGTAAGGTTATGTAGCACATTCAGAGAACAAGTCACCCTGTTACACCTTCACTCTCTCTCCCTATTCCTCTGACCAGCTCCCTCGTATAGAGACACTCTCAATACCAAATGTCTCTCCCCTGACCCCTTTCTTCGCTCTGTGAATTACATCTCAATCTGTCTGTCTCCAAATCAAACTGAAGAATGCATGGCCAGGTTTACAGTTAATATTTGGATAAACGGCAAAGAGAATGAATGTCAAAATAATGGCCTACATCTCCACTGTCCTTGCCCTCTCTGTGTGTCTTCTTCTGTCTAGTCTAATCTATTTGTAACCGAAGCTCATACTGCTTTCATTCCACATTCTCTCACACACACCTTCACACATATATGAATGCGCACACACACACACACACACACACACACACACACACACACACACACACACACATCACAGTGGCATCAGATAAGACAAGCACCATCAGTGATAGATTAATTTCATCATGAATGTCCACCCTTTGACTCGTCCCCTCCTCCTTGTTTGGTGTTGGCTGCCCCCCCCCCCCCCCCCGCAGTCTCACCCCTCTGCACCACACTTCAAATGGCACGCAGCATTCAATTAGCTATGTCCCAGCTGACAGCTTTATCAAGGCATCAAGGCTGACTCTTACCAGTCTGCATTTGCATCTCTTCTTAACAGTGGGTAGAGAGCCTCTTCCCAGGGAGCTGGGCAGGCCCCCCGTCGACTCGCTCTTTGAACGTTCCAAGCCTCTTGTATTGATTTGTTGGGTTTCAGCTGCGGTGCACCGCTGCCCCCTAAGGTGGAGCATTGTATTGCATGCAGCCTTTGAATGAGAACTCAACTCATTATGGTTGCAGCAAGAGAGGGAGAAGCACACACTGTCCTGAAATGTGCATATTCGGTTAAGAATGAATACAGTGGTAGAGTAAAGCTATGGATGATCTACTGAGTTAGATCTTTCATTGGGATGATCAACAAGAATAGCAATACTAGACCCACTCAACTGAGTGCCGTTGAGAGGTATCTTGAGATGGAATATGACTACACACGGTGAACATGAACACACTGCATAACCCTATCTAAGACAGTGTTTGAATACGACATTGCTTGATTGAGTCTGTGGTGGAATGAAAAATGGGTTTTAGTTAGAGACATTTCCCGTAGGAACTCTCATTGGGGGACTAAAATGGCTGAAAAGGTCTGATGGAGCCTATCAAGCCACTGGCATACTGTCCTCTATCGAGTCTAGACTACAGGCACTCAAAATAGAACTAAATGAAAGACTTCATTTGACAGGCAGAAACAGTAATGCACAGATTAATATGTAATAAAAAGTATCATATGCAATCTATTGACTGTATTCTGCATTTTTACCCACGGGTCTGTATGCACTTTTAACCTTCATAAAATAAACATGTATTTTGGTTAGTTGATGGTTTTCAAAGTGAAATTTGATTTATTCTGATTATACTTTTTTGCTTGTACTAATGTACTCTCTTTTTTATCAGTTCTGGCATTGATTCTGATCTTCACCAAATATTGTGGATACAGATGGAGCTTTGGAAAAGCTTGAATGAGAACGGCAATCAGCCATTCATTCCCTCACATCCCTACAGAGGCCTCTCTCAGTGAAAAGGGCCTCTGTGTGTTAGCAGCCGAAAACAGGTAAACACCGTGGAACATTTCCATGCAAACCGGGCCGAGAAACATTCTAAATGAATTTATTTTGCTGTACTCTCTGAGATGGGAGCGCTGCAGAGTGCCTGGCAGTCAAAATGCTGCAACAAGAGGGAGAGGGTCCCCAGCGCATCTCCACAATAACCACATCTGCAGGTTTTCACAAAATCAAATAGACCACTTTAGCTAGTGTGCAAGGAGTATAGGCCTACACAGGCAAGCAGGCACTTACACACACACCTACGCAAACCGCAGGGACACGCTCACACACATACCCACAGGCACGCAAACTCCCCTTGACATATATTTTTATGATATAAACCAGTGTGTAGGCACTCATGCATGTTAATCTGGAACGTGCACCTCCGCCCTGCCATACATGTATTCCCCTTCCATAAATGGAGAGACGTTACCGCTCATTACACACACACTCTCTCCCTTTGTATCTCTTTCAGGCAGGATGGAAATCTCATCATTGTTCAGGTGTCACAGAGAAGAAAGAGCAGCTCCTCATCAAACTGTAGCCTGAAACCTCACTGCTGCTCCTCCTATCGGTGCCTGACCCCAAGCCAGGGGAAATGGAGAACTTCAATACAACACTTTTCTAATGACTGGAGTTCTCTTTTATTAATTGCAGGTGAAGGAAAGGGGTTAACATTTTGACGTGTGATGGGTCATGAAGAATGTGGAATAGTAACTACAGTATAGGCTAGTGTGTTGATTACCTTTCTGTACAGCACAACAAAATTGTGTAGCGCTTCTCTGCCATCTGGTGGACAAAAAGTCACCTTCCTACAAATACAATGCTACGTCAAACCACAGAGATAACGACAATGTAGTTGAACATCAGCCTAGTCTCTCATATAATCAAATTGCTTCAGAAGCATTCATTTTGTAATGCAGCTGAGGCAGTGTAATAGCGCACAAAAGTATATCAGCGAATGTCCAGTTTACCACATCCTTTATGCAGGTTCTACAATCTATGCTTCTATCCTTCTGAGATTAGGCTTGTTATTTTGCCAAAAGATAAATTCATGGTTATCACATTCACTATGAACGACATGGTCAATCTGTATTGATAATTCATTGTCTGTATCCATCCCATTGAAATAACTTGGTTATGTCCCAATTCTCTCTTTCCTGCCAGTGTACCCTTTACCTTTCAGATTTGAAAATAAATGACTGGTATAAGTGTGGAAACTCTCCACCCAATGCTTTTAGTTTAGTGAGCAGTGAACACCGAAAACGGTGGCTAAATGAAGATTGTTCACGTAGACTTTTTCCCCCCAATGTTAAATGGCCTCAGTACCAGTCTACTTAACAGGATGGGTCTCCAATAGACACCATTAGCAGCTGGGTCTGGTCTACTTATGTCATTGACTTTTATTGAACGATAAAGAAACAGTAAGACATCTCGCCTCCTCTTCCGTCTTGTGTACAATTCAGGAGATATTGAGACACACCCATTCATTGTGGCAAGGACGAGAGGGTGTGATTTTCCTGAGTATCATGCAGTCATTTGCTACCTAACAGGAGCAATTGCACTTTCCACGCCAACCAGTAAACATGCATTTCAGTTTTCCAAACCAGAATGAGACTTACGCAGTCATTTTAAACCTGTCAGATGACAATTTAACAAGAGCTGGTACACAATCTAGAAGTGATTACTTGCAGCAGCCCCTTTTGAGTTTTCAGAAATGTTTCAAAGTTCTACCAGAACATTATGTCAATACTGGCAGTAAGATATCAAAATTAACTAAACAGTATCTAAACTTTGACAGCAGTTGACAACCTGGGTATAGGCTTAAACATCTTCAGTGTTTAGCACTCAGAGGATATCTCAGGAGAGTAAACACTACATTGTGCAAGGCAACAGTGAAGGTAGCACTTACTAAAGCTTCAATTAAGCGAATCACCATCTAACAGATGCGAATCAGTTTGCATATCATGCAAAACATCAACATACGACAAGACCAATATGTAGAACAAAAGAAAACATTTATTTTCATTTCTGGATCATCCCGTTCCCAGTTGGTTTGACCTCCTGGGGAACCTTCAGCATCCAATGCATTTAGTCCAGCTGTGAAAAAGCAATATCAGGGTTAGATTGATGTAAAGATTTACAACTAATCAACTTTGTCAATAGAATGGTATTGTAGAATATCATTAAGAACATAATTTTATTCATAATATAATCAATAGGTTAAGTATCTAGCCAACTAGCTAGTGATATACAATGCATTCGGAAAGTATTCAGACCCCTTAACTTTATCCAAAAGATTTGTTACAGCCTTACATAAGTATTCAGATCCTACACTCAGTACTTTGTTGAAGCACCTTTGACAGCAATTACAGCCTCGAGTCTTCGGTTTGACGCTACAAGCTTGGCACACCTGCATTTGGGGAGTTTCTCCCATTCTTCTCAGCAGACCCTCACAAGCTCGGTCAGGATGGATGGGGAGCGTCGCTGCACAGCAATTTCCGGGTCTCTCCAGAGATGTTGGATTGTGTTCAAATCCAGGCCACTCAAGGACATTCAGAGACTTGTCCTGAAGCCACTCCTGCGTTGTCTTGGCTGTGTGCTTAGGATTGTTGTTCTGTTGGAAGGTGAACCGTCGCCCCCAGGCCGAGGTCCTGAGCGCTCTGGAGCAGGTTATCTCTTGATCCTGACTAGTCTCCCAGTCCATGGCACTGAAAAACATCCCCACAGCATGATGCTGCCACCACCATGCTTCACCGTAGGGATGGTGCCTGATTTTTCCCAGATGTGACATTTGGCATTCAGGCCAAAGAGTTTAATATTGGTTTCATCAGACCAGAGAATCTTGTTCCTCATGGTCTGACAGTCCTTTGGATGCATTTTGGTAAACTCCAAGCGGGCTGTCATGTGGCTTTTGCTGAGGAGTGGCTTCCGTCTGGCCACAGCCCTAAAGGCCTGATTTGGCAGAGTGCTGCAGAGACAGTTATCCTTCTGGAAGGTTCTCCCATCTCCACAGAGGAACGAACTCTGGAGCATTGGGTTCTTGGTCACCTTCCAGACCAAGGCCCTTCTCCCCCGATTGTTCAGTTTGGCCGGGCAACCAGCTCTATGAAGTGTCTTGGTGGTTCCAACTTCTGCCATTTAAGAATGATGGTGTCCACTGTGTTCTTGGGGACCTTCTATGCTGCAGAAATATTTTGGTACCCTTCCCTGATCTGTGCCTCGACAATCCTGTCTCGGAGCTCTACAGACAATTTTTTCCACCTTGTGGCCTGGTGTTTGCTCTGGCACTGTCAACTGTGGGAACATATAGACTGGTGTGTGCCTTTCCAAATCATGTCCAATCAATTGAACTTAACACAGATGGACTCCAATCAAGTTGTAGGAACATTTCAAGGGTAATCAATGGAAACAGGATGCACCGGAGCTCAATTTTGAGTCTAATAGCAAAGGATCTGAATACTTAAGTAAATAAGGTATGTTTTTTTTGCAAACAATGTGTTGATTGTGGGGGGAAACGAAATTTATCAATTTTAGATTAAGGCTGCAATGTAAATGTGGAAAAGGGGTCAATACGAATGCACTGTAACTGCCCCATGCTTGGTAAACTACCTGTCCTGTGCATTCTGAAGCAGGAATTCCTTTACCGCTGACCTTACCATATTCAACAATGTCAACAACTAGCCAACGGTGACTTACAGTGGATATATAGTGTGTACAACGCAAATACTCGCCTTAACAAAGCCGATGTCGTTCGCGTACTGCCTGAAGCACTGGCGGCACATGTTGAGCCCGTATTTACGGATCAAACCGTGTCTGTTCGAGCATACCCGGCTGGAAAACAAAGAATGCAAATATTAGACAAGAATGATGAATGATTTAATAAGTGCCCAGCAAATTCAAGCTCATTCAAAGTTAGCCAGCCAACGACGTTACCTAGCTACAGTGTTGGCAGCAGATAAACCTGCAACATTCACATTCAGAGGTATAATTATGACAGAAAATAGGTTCTCACTAGCCACGTCACTGTACTTAGTACTACAAGCTGCCAACAGCCAACGTTAACATGCGCTAAAAATGTGAGGCCCAGCGTTGTTGCACATCAACCGCCATATTAGCTCGAGCGAAGCCCTCATGTGGTTCAAAATGTACACCAAGAATTTGGGTACGTGAAAATCTACCGGACTCTAAAATTAACTTTAAAGAAAATACTAAACGATATATTGAAGATAACTGACCAGGATCGGGATCCCTGACCGAATTTTCTAGGATGACTCCAATAGAGCTGCTGATGACCCATCTTGTCTCTTTTGCTCCGATGTCAGAAAGGAATAAGGGTGCGCATGCGCATAAAAATGTTAAAAATGTTCTGCCGGGCGTCTTCCGCCCACAATGCATAGCGGAAAACATCGCATTGCGTGCATTCTTGTAGTACACCTCTAGATGGCGCCAACAACCTGCAGCAGCATCAACAACCCATCTGGAGTCTGGTGCTGCAATTGTTGACTTGAATAGATGCTGAATTTATTACATTTCCCCAATAGGCTGACCACGCCGCCGTTGCAAAATAAATGTAGAAATCTATGTTATTCAATTGTTCCGTGTTACACGGAACCCAAACCGGCTGCGCACGTGCACCATCGTGCATAAATGTATTTTGTCTCCCTACACCAGACGCGATCACGACTTGCAGGTTAAAATATCAAAACAAAATCTGAACCCAAACCGGCTGTGCATGTGCGCCATCGTGCATAAATGTATTTTGTCCGCCTACACCAAACGCGATCACGACACGCAGGTTAAAATATCAAAACAAACTCTGAACCAATGACATTAATTTGGGGACAGGTCGAAAAGCATTAAACATGTATGGCAATTTAGCTAGTTAGCTTGCACTTGCTAGCTAATTTGTCCTATTTAGCTAGCTTGGTGTTGCTAGCGAATTTGTCCTGAGATATAAACATTGAGTTGTTATTTTATCTGAAATGCACAAGGTCCTCTACTCCGACAATTAATCCACACATAAAATGATCAACCGAATTGTTTCTAGTCATCTCTCCTCCTTCCAGGCTTTTTCATCTTTGAACTTATATGGTGATTGGCATCTACACTTTCATAGTATTACGACGAAAACCGGCAAAACAGTTCGTCTTTCAATCACCCACGTGGGTATAACCAATGAGGAGATGGCACGTGGGTACCTGCTTCTATAAACCAATGAGGAGATGGGAGAGGCAGGACTTGCAGCGAGATTTGTGTCAGAAATAGGAATGACTTCTATTTTAGCCCTTGGCAACGCACTCTTTGGCGCGTGCGAGCAGTGTGGGTGCAATAATTTAATAACATAGATTCCTACATTTATTTTGCAACACGCGAGCAGTGTAGTCAGGGTATTAGTGTGGCTCAGTTGGTAGAGCATGGCACTTGCAACGCCAGGGTTGTGGGTTCATTCCCCACGGGGGGACCAGGATGAATATGTATGAACTTTCCAATTTGTAAGTTGCTCTGGATAAGAGCGTCTGCTAAATGACTTAAATGTAATGTAAATGTAATATTCGGATGAATAGCTCAACAAGGCATTTGTACAAGCAGCAATCATTCATTTAAAATGGCATGCTGTTAAATATTTACAATAATACATATGCAGAACTAGCCTACCCATCTTTCATCTCCTCAAATGCATAGGTGAATCAATAGAAAAGTACGTAAGAAAATCAACCAGATTGAGATCATTTCACTGTGCAATTATCATTTAATAAGAAAAACAAATCCAACAAACTGTGAACACAGACGAGGGTAGTGCGTACCGCCCAGTACATCACTGGGGCAAAGCTTCCTGCCATCCAGGACCTACAGTTGAAGTCGGAAGTTTACATACACTTAGGTAGGAGTCATTAAAACTCGTTTTTCAACCACTCCACACATTTCTTGTTAACAAACTATAGTTTTGGCAAGTCAGTTAGGACATCTACTTTGTGCATGACACAAGTAATTTTTCCAACAATTGTTTACAGATAGATTATTTCACTTATAATTCACTGTACCACAATTCCAGTGGGTCAGAAGTTTATATACACTAAGTTGACTGAGCCTTTAAACAGCATGGAAAATTCCACAAAATGATTTCATGGCTTTAGAAGCTTCTGATAGGCTAATTGACATAATTTGAGTCAATTTAAGGTGTTCCTGTGGATGTATACCTTCAAACGCAGTGTCTCATTGCTTGACATCATGGGAAAATCAAAAGAAATCAGCCAAGACCTCAGAAAACAAATTGTAGACCTCCACATCCACAAGTCTGGTTCATTCTTGGGAGCAATTTCCAAATGCCTGAAGGTACCACGTTCATCTGTACAAACAATAGTACGCAAGTATAAACACCATGGGACCACGCAGCCGTCATGCCGCTCAGGAAGGAGACGCGTTCTGTCTCCTAGAGATGAACGTACTTTGGTGTGAAAAGAGCAAATCAATCCCAGAACAACAACAAATGACCTTGTGAAGATGCTGGAGGAAACAGGTACAAAAGTATCTCTATCAACAGTAAAACGAGTCCTATATCGACATAACGTGAAAGGCCGCTCAGCAAGGAAGAAGCCACTGCTCCAAAACAGCCATAAAAAAAAGCCAGACTACGGTTTGCAACTACACATGGGGACAAAGATCGTACTTTTTGGAGAAATGTCCTCTGGTCTGAAGAAACAACAATAGAACTGTTTGGCCATAATGACCATCATTATGTTTGGAGGAAAAAGGGGGAGGCTTGCAAGCCCGAAGAACACCATCCTAATCGTGAAGCGAGGTGGTGGCAGCATCATGTTGTGGGGGTGCTTTTGCTGCAGGAGGGACTGGAGCACTTCACAAAATAGATAGCATCATGAGGCAGGAAAATGATGTGGCTATATTGAAGCAACATCTCAAGACATCAGTCAGGAAGTTAAAGCTTGGTCGCAAATGTGTCTTCCAAATGAACAATGACCCCAAGCATACTTCCAAAGTTGTGGCAAAATCGCCTAAGGACAACCAAGTCAAGGTATTGGAGTGGCCATCACAAAGCCCTGACCTCAATCCTATAGAAAATGTGTGGGCAGAACTGAAAAAGCGTGTGCGAGCAAGGAGACCTACAAACCTGACTCAGTTACACCAGCTCTGTCAGGAGGAATGGGCCAAAATTCACCCAACTTATTGTGGGAAGCTTGTGGAAGGCTACCCGAAATGTTTGACCCACTGTGAATGTGATGAAAGAAATAAAAGCTGAAATAAATCATTCTTTCTACTATTATTCTGACATTTCACATTCTTAAAATAAAGTGGTGATCCTAACTGACCTAGGACAGGGAATTTTTACTAGGATTAAATGTCAGGAATTGTGAAAGAACTGAGTTTAAATGTATTTGGCTAAGGTGTACGTAAACTTCCGACTTCAACTGTATATACTAGGCGGTGTCCGAGGAAAGCCTAACATATTGTCAAAGACTTCAGTCACCCAAGTCATAGACTGTTCTCTCTGCTGCCGCACGGCAAGCGGTACCGGAGCGCCAAGTCTAGGACCAAAATGCTCCTTAGCAGCTTCTACCCCCAAGCCATAAGACTACTGAACAATTAATCAAACGGCCACCGGGACTATTTACATTGCCACCTCCCCATTTGTTTTTACACTGCTGCTACTCGCTGTTTATTATCTATGCATAGCCACTTTACCCCTACCAACATGTACAAATTACCTCGACTAACCTGTGACCCCGCACATTGATCCCTAGTTATTGTCACTTTATTCTGTTACTTTACGTTATTTTTTACTTTACTTTATTTGGTAAATATTTATTTAGCTCTTTCTTGGACTGCATTGTTGGTTAAGGACTTGTAAGCAAGCATTTCACGGTAAGTCTACACCTGTTGTATTTGGCGCATGCGACCAATACAATTTGATTTGATTTAAATATGACTTTGTTTATCTATTGTTCAAAGAAATGACTAATTCTTAAGAAATAGCATACCAACTATATACATGCAATATTGTATTTACAGAGATCTCCATATTGTTACATTGTTTATAATCTTACAGTTCACTGGTTCAGTTCCACCCGATGCTGTCAATTCAATGCAACATTGTAGCATAGCCAATAATATCATTTTTATGTTTTGAGAGCCCCCCTCCGGAGTAATGCATTGTGGGAGCCAGAGGTAGGCAGCGGTTTGGAATTTTGTGCCAGCGTTAGCTAGCTAGCTGGTTAATGTGTTATTTTGATCAGCAATTGGGAGCAGGAGAGGAGAGAAGTGATGGAGGAGAACGAATTTCTCATGTCATCGCACTGTTAATTCCGGCTGAGAAAGCTGCATAGTACGACTACCTTTTTAGGTAAATATAAAAACGCAGTTTTCCACGATTGAAGCTTGTTGCGACAGTCTGTTTTGGCCATGAATTGAGGCGCAGCTGGGGTGCTTGTTTGTAAATATGATACGCTCGCACCAGCTAGCTTTTACGAGCCTCATTTATACGTTGCTAGCTAGCTACCGTAACACTTGGTAAACAATGTTTAAGCTACCAAATATAGCTTTCTGGTAGTTGTGTATGATGCAGACCTACACCGCATAAGTCTCGAGCGAAATGGGGTTGGTGGTTTTGACGTATCTGTCCCTGCGCGCCAGTTCTGAGCTACCAAGACGATAGCTAGAAGGAAGATAGCATAATTTGCATGAACTAGATTTGGTTAGATAACCCACATATCGCGCAACGGATGCCATGGGAAGGAGGAGATGATAAACGACAGATTTTCTTCTTTTTTTTACATTAACATTCACAAACATAAGAAAAGGGTCTAGTTTTGAAACGATAGGTGGTGGTTAGCTTAGCTCTACAGCTTGTTGACTGTTTGTTGACAGAGAAATTATGTTTTTTTCTTAACGGTGTACATTACACGCCTGTCATGCAAACTTACTAGTGAACGTCAGCATGACAGGCGTGTAATGTACACCGTAAAAAAACGAATATCGTTGCTCTGTTTTAGGCAAGGTAGTCTGTGATCCAGTGCAAACGCTCTTGATTTGTGTATTGATTGTGACAGTGCCTCTGGGCAGTAAAGAAACGATGCTGAGAAAATGAGAATAGAGAACTAATCATAGAATGTTGAAGTGGAGCTCGGGATGATATGGGAAGGCTCCTATGTCTAAATTAAGATTCTAGCTAAATCATGATGACTGGCAGATACTTTGTGAAGATAAATAAAGTATTTTCCCTAAACGACAATCATTTAGCCTACAGATTGAGATATACAGTGTATTCAGAAAGTATTCCAGACCCCTTGACTTTTTCCACATTTTGTTACATTACAGCCTTATTTTAATCCATGTTATAATAATGTTTTTCCTCAATCTGCACACAATACCCCATAATGACAAAGGGAAAACAGGTTTTTAGACATTTTTGCAAATTTATAAAATAAAAAATAAAAAACTTATTTGCATAATTATTCAGACCCCTTGCTATGAGACTTGAAATGGAGCGCAAGTGCATCCTGTTTCATTGATCATCCTTGTGATTTTTCTACAACTTGATTGTGGTAAACTTGTGGTAAATTTAATTGATTGGACATGATTTGGAAAGGCACACACCTGTCTATATAAGGTCCCACAGTTGACCGTGCATGTCAGAATAAAAACCAAACTATGAGGTCGAAGGAATTGCCCGTAGAGCTCCGAGACAGGATTGTGTCGAGGCACAGATCTGGGGAAGGGTACAAAAAATTCTGCAGCATTGAACATCCCCAAGAAAACAGTGGCCTCCATCACTCTTAAGTGGAAGAAGTTTGGAACCACTAAGACTCTTCCTAGAGCCGCCTGGCCAAACTGACCAATCGGGGGAGAAGGGCCTTGGTCAGGGAGGTAACCAAGAACCCGATGGTCACTCTAATATTGCTCTGTGGAGATGGGAGAACCTTCCAGAAAGACAACCATCTCTGCATCTCTCTGGCCAATCAGGCCTTAATGGTAGAGTGGCCAGACGGAAGCCACTCCTCAGTAAAAGGAGGCTGCACATGGCAGCCCGCTTGGAGTTAACCAAAAGGCACCTAAAGGACTATCCGACCATGAGAAAAAATATTCTCTGAATGCCAAGTTCACGTCTGGAGGAAACCTGGCACCATCCCTACGGTGAAGCATGGTGGTGGCAGCATCATGCTGTGGGGATGTTTTTCAGCGGCAGGGACTGGGAGACTAGTCAGGATCGAGGGAAAGATAAACGGAGCAAAGTACAGAGAGATCCTTGATGAATACCTGCTACAGAGCGCTAAGGACCTCAGACTGGGGGTGAAGGTTTTACCTTCCAACAGGACAACAACCTTAAGCACACAGCCAAGACAATGCAGAAGTGGCTTCGGGATAGGTCTCTGAATGTCCTTGAGGGGCCCAGCCAGAGCCCAAACTTGAACCTGATCGATCATCTCTGGAGAGACCTGAAAATTGCTGTGCAGCAACGCTCCCCATCCAACCTGCCAGAGCATGAGAGGATCTGCAGAGAAGAATGGGAGAAACTCCCCAAATACAGGTGTGCCAAGCTTGTAGCGTCATACCCAAGAAGACACGAGGCTGTAATCGCTGGCAACGGTGCTTCAAAAAAGTACTGATTTAAAGGATCTGAATACTTATGTGATATTTAAAATAAAATTAAAATAAAAAAAATATTTGTCATTATGTTGTATTGTGTGTAGAATAATGAGATATTTTTTCAAAATATGGAAAAGGTCAACGGGTCTGAATACTTTCCGAATGCTTTTGTGGAATGTTTTTTTGTCCGTGTGTTGTCTGTGATGCGTTTTGCAGATTGTTGTCTAATCTTTTGTCATAAAACAAATAGTTTTGTTCACCTGAAAAGATCTATGCACTCCAATAAAACAGCAGGCTTTTATCATTGACATGATGTATGTGGGTTGCATTTAATAAAGGACGCTGGTTTAGTACACACAGTAAGGAATACTACAATTACTTTAATTATTTTCTCTTTGTCTTCCAGTGGGTTCCATGCACACCCCTACCCTGCAGCCTCTTAGCGACCAACATGCCTTATGGAACTCTCCCCTGGCATCACTGATATTCGACAAAAACCCATGTTTACATTCCAAAAGTTAGCTCTAGCAACCAGCAACAGGCGTTAGCAACAAACACAATTTGAGGCCGTTGTTTTCCAAGTCTGCATGCCTCCCTGCCTGGCCGCCAAGCACAGCAGTACCATTTGAAATTGCAAACCTGTGTTTCTCAACAATCAACTCCTCGCCCTTCCCAAGGGGTGACAGCCTATCATGAGATTCCGAATCTACAAGAGGAAGGTACAATACACAACGAGTCCCAAGTCATGTGTATGTGCTGCATGTTTCTGTACTGGGCATGTTTAAAATGGCACAAACAAAACACATTATTCGGAAAAAAAAACAGTCATAGACAATATAACAGTCATAGACAATCTTATTGTGACATATTTAGTTCAGCTGAAGAAACAGGACCTACTGGATCAATTGAATAAGATATTAACTCATTGTACGCTCATATGAACTCTGTTACATAGAGTAAGTTTATCTTCAAAAAAGAAAATAGAAACAACAATGCAATTGGCAACAATAGTAAAATAACGCCAGAAGAGGGAAAGATAGAGTCCAAAACCGGGCATGGGATATGATTTGATTTGTATCTTATGTCCAGGTGGTAATACTGACGCTGGTGGTGGTGGTGTGTGGCTTAGCCTTCTGGACCAGTGGGAAGCAGAAGAAGAGCAGTGGAGTGGTGGTCCCCAAAGAGGCTGATGGAGCGAGGAGAAGCAGCAGTAGTCAGGTGCAGCCACAGGCCACACCTGCAGTCAGTCGGATACCCATCGTACCGCCAATCGCACCTGTAGCACCTGCCAACGATACCCAGCTGGAGAACCACCCCAAAAAACAACTGGAGAAGGAGAAAACGGTAAAACCGGATGTGGACAACACTACCCTCGTCTACCGTGGCATCGTGTTCCAGCTCAACTTTGACCAGACGGTGAGGCACGAGGAGAGGTTCAGAGCAGTGAGGAAGAAGGATGATCTGGTGGTGGTGGTACAGGTGCACAACAGACCTGACTACCTGAGGCTGCTGGTGGAGAGTCTGAGGAAGGCCCGGGGCGTGGAGAGCATCCTGCTCATCTTCAGCCATGACTTCTGGTCCCCCGAGATCAACCAAGTGGTGGCCTCGGTTGACTTCTGCCAGGTCCTCCAGATCTTCTTCCCCTTCAGCATCCAGCTGTACCCCCAGGAGTTCCCGGGCCACGACCCCAGGGACTGCCCCAGAGACATTCCCAAAATGGATGCCTTAAAGCTGGGTTGCATCAACGCAGAGTACCCCGACTCATTCGGCCACTACCGCGAGGCCAAGTTTTCCCAGACCAAGCACCACTGGTGGTGGAAGCTGCACTTTGTGTGGGACAGGGTCCGGGCGCTGAAGGACCACCGGGGCTTGGTGCTTCTTATCGAGGAGGACCACTTCCTCTCCCCGGACTTCCTCCACCTCCTCAAGCTGATGTCGATCCTGAAGAGGGAGAATTGCCCAGACTGTGACATCCTGTCTCTGGGGAGCTATGGCCACATCAGCTACGCTAGCAAATCCAACAAGGTGGAGGTGAAAGCCTGGAAGTCCACCGAGCACAACATGGGCATGGCTCTGAGCAGGGAGACCTACCAGAAGCTCCTCCAATGCACTGATTCCTTCTGCACCTACGACGACTACAACTGGGATTGGTCCTTGCAGCACCTGACCGTGACCTGTTTGCCCTCCTACTGGAAGGTCATGGTGAGCGAGGCGCCCCGTGTCTTCCACGCCGGGGACTGCGGAATGCACCACAAGAAGTCTGTGTGCATGCCATCCAGCCAAAAGTCCAAGATAGAGAACATCCTTCAGAGCAGCAGCAATCAGCTGTTCCCCAAGAACTTGCTGATCACTAAGAGACTGCCAGCTAACGGGGCAGGGGGGGTGGCGCCCCATGTGAAGAACGGGGGCTGGGGGGACATTAGGGACCATGAACTCTGCAAGAGCTACCTTCGATTACAGTGACTTTATTATCATTATTATATTGTTACTCTTCTCTTTTTTTGCATCCTCTGACTTTAAGAAAAAGAAAGCCTTTTAAAAATAATCTTTATGGACTATTTCTTCATATTGCCTGTTTTATCGGACTGTTCCGGACTGTTCCAAATAAAAGAGTATGTTGGGTTTGGAAGTTTCTCTTGGTATGTATATCCAAGGCATTGATTTAGAGTATACAGTATATCCTCCGAAAAGTTCTACAGTATGTAATCTGATAAAATGACTGTGGTGCCTTTTTCCCATACATAATTGTTCAAGTGTTTCATTATTTGCATTCATAATAGCTTTCAATAGCAAGAATGCCATTGGTTTTTTTAGCTCAAATTAAACTGGATATGTGGAGCATCTGTGTAAAGGGAGTAAATTGTGACCAAAATGAGAGCCAGTGGGGACAGTCAAATCTAGTGAATTAGTGGACTTTACTATCCCAGTCTGCATGCATAATTCATTTTGAAGTTATTTATATGATATAGATTTGCTGAGATCAAAGCAGGTCCTCGGAGACACCTTGTCCCATTTACATGAGCTTCCATTTAACTTCTATTCTCAATAGGTTTAACAGTATGTCCTTCCTACCAGAGTATTAAGAGAGGTGCCAATAGGAATGCTGATCAGATTAATATCACACCATTAAGTTAACAATGAAGTCGCAGTGCTTAAAAATCGTCTTCTAAGTTACCAAGGTACTAAACCTCTCAATTTGCCACTTAACTGTTTGTCCCTGATGTTACTCAAGGATGTACATTTAGTCAAAGGAAAGTCATTAGATCCCTCCATGACCATTTCCCTGCTCTCTGCTTCAATCTTAATTATGCTCATGGGGAGAATATTTTACCTCAATATTTTTTTCAAGAAGTGATTATTTAAATTCATGGTTAAATATATGGACTCCCAGACAACATTCACAGCATTGAAATAAATTATAACTGCTGGTGCAGTAGCAGAGTACATTTACATATGAGGTTCTTAGGATGCAACTCTTTATTGACAGTTTCCTCGTGGCCAAGCTAACTTGGTGGCTTCACTGAGGCTGCATTGATTTTCTTTCCCAACCCCCTAAAGCAATGGTTAAAATCCAGGCCTGCCTGACTGAGCACTGTATACAAAATCTATCTGGGATAACTGCAGATATAAGGCCAACTCAGTTCCTTGTCTCCATAGGTGTAAATCTACTAGTCTAAGAAAATACATTGAGTATTAATAACATTGTTCTTTCCATGACAGACCAGGGGTACTCAAGTACAATTTGAGAAGGTCCGGTCACACAAATGTCCTAGGTGGCAAAGGTCCGGATGGATAATGTCATTTATCGGCGTAGTAAAAAAGCCCCCCTCGCAACCCATGCGACCCCAAACTGTTCACACCCATCTTGTTGGCGGAGAGAAAATGTTGCCGTTTTAAAGCTAATTTCCCACAATTCTACACATTTTGCATTGGGAAGAGATTTGTTTTGCTGTTTTAAAGCTAATTTCCTGCAGTTCTATGCATTCTTCCATGTCTTATGTGTGTTTATATGGAACCAGGGGTCTATTGACCCCGTTCTGGATCCGGTCTGAGGTCTGCCAGTTGAGTATGGGGGACATACAGTGCATTCGGAAAGTATTCAGACCCCTTGACTTTTTCCACATTTTGTTATGTTACAGCCTTATTCTAAAATGGATTAAATAGTTTTTCCCCCTCATCAATCTACACACAATACCCCATAATGACAAAGCAAAAACAGGTTTTTAGACATTTTTGCAAATGTATTAAAAATAAAAACTGATATCACATTTACATAACTATTTAGACCATTTAGTAAGTACTATGTTGAAGCACCTTTGGCATTTTTTTTTTTTGTTCCATGCATATTTTTTTTTTGGCATTTTGCAGTGATTACAGTATTACATTTACATTACATTTTAAGTCATTTAGCAGACGCTCTTATCCAGAGCGACTTACAAATTGGTGCATTCACCTTATGATATCAGTGGAACAACCACTTTACAATACTTGCATAGTGCAATGAGGAAAACCTACTACTAAACACACAAAGCTCCAGCTCCTAGATATGGGACAGCACGGAGTAGCAGAGGGACAGAGACATTCAAGGTTCTTCTCCCAGTGAGACTGACCATAGGAGGCTCTGTCGATTAGCCCCCAACCCTTAATACCCCGCAATCATCTCCTAAAGCCAATGACTACAAAATCTGCTGGATCAGTATGCTTGGGTATGATGCTATAGGCTTGGCACAGTTGTATTTGTAGAGTTTCTCCCATTCTTCTCTGAAGATTGTCTCAAGCTCTGTCAGGTTGGATGGGGAGCATCGCTGCACAGCTATTTTCAGGTCTCTCCAGAGATGTTCGATCAGGTCAAGTCCGGGATTTATCTGGGCCACTCAAGGACATTGAGAGACTTGTCCCTTAGCCACTCCTGCATTGTCTTGGCTGTGTGCTTAGGGTCGTTGTCCTGTTGGAAGGTGAACCTTCGCCCCACTCTGAGGTCCTGAGCGCTCTGGAGCAGGTTTCATCAAGGATCTCTCTGTACTTTGCTCCGTTCATCTTTCCCTCGATCCTGACTAGTCTCCCAATCCCTGCCACTGAAAAACATCCCCACAGCATTATGCTGCCACCAACATGTTTCACCGTAGGGATGGTGCCTGGTCTCTTCCAGATGTGACGCTTGGCATTCGGGCCAAAGCGAAATCTTTGTTTCATCAGACCAGGGAGTACTTTATGTACCTTTTGGCAAACTCCAAGCAGGATGTGCCTTTTACTGAGGAGTGGCTTCCGTCTGGCCACTCTACCATAAGGTCTTGATTGGTGGAGTGCTGCAGAGATGGTTGTCCTTCTGGAAAGTTCTCCCATCTCCACAGAGGAACTCTGGAGCTCTGTCAGAGTTACCATCGGGTTCTTGGTCACCTCCCTGACCAAGGCTCTTCTCCCCTGATTGCTCAGTTTGGTTGGGTGGCCAGCTCTAGGAAGAGTCTTGCTGGTTCCAGACTTCTTGTATTTAAGAATGACGGAGGCCTCTGTGATCTTGAAGACCTTCAATGCTGCAGACATTTTCTTTGTACCCTTTCCCAGATCTGTGCCTTGGACACAATCCTGTCTCTTGGCTCTACGGACAATTCCTTCGACCTTGTTGCTTGGTTTTTGCTCTGACATGCACTGTCAACTGTGGGACCTTATATAGACAGGTGTGTGCCTTACTAAATCATGTCCAATCAATTGAATTTACCACATAAACATCTCAAAGATGATCAATGGAAACAGGATGCTCCTGAGCTCAATTTCGAGTCTCATAGCGAAGGGTCTGAATACATTATTTATTTACCTTATTTAAACCTGTTTTTGCTTTGTCATTATGGGGTATTGTGTGTAGATTGATGAAGAAAAACATTCATTTTATCCATTTTATAATAAGGCTGTAACGTACCAAAATGTGAAAAAAAGTCTAGGGCTTTGAATACTTTCCGAATGCACTAAGTCTTTTTTCTGGTATCTGTACTTTACTATTTATATTTTAGACAATTTTTTCATCACTACATTCCTAAAGAAAATAATTTACTGAATACTCTATACATTTTCCCTGCCACCCAAAAGTACTAGTTACATTTTGAATGCTTAGCAGGCCAGGAAAATGGTCCAATTCACTCACTTATCAAGAGAACATCCCAGGTCATCTCTACTGCTTCTGAGCTGGCGGACTCACTAAACACAAATGCTTCGTTTGTAAATGAGGTGTGGATGTTGAAGTGTGCCCCTGGCTATCCCTAAATTTGCTTATTATAAGGAATTTGAAATTATTTATACCATTTTAACTTTTGAAACTTAAGTATTTTTTGTAAATTAAATTTATTTTTGATAGTTAAGTATATTTAAAACCAAATACTTTTACTCAAGTACTAATTTACTGGGTGACATTTACTTTTACTTGAGTCATTTTCTATTAAGGTATCTTTACTTTTACTCAAGTATGACAATTGGGTACTTTTCCCACCACTGTCTATATGTAGTGTGTACTCGTGCAAAAAAAGTTTTCCCGAAAGTCTTTATTTTTTACTTTTTATTTATTTTCTAGTCTGGTGTGGCCTTGCGTAAAAGCATTTGTGACAGTGCCATGGGCTGCTGGGGGTCATGTGATCTATAAATGGTGAGTAGGATGAAGCTGCTCATAGAAGCTATTCTAACGTCAGTTTTGCATAGAGTAAGATGATCCAAAATATGTGGCTAGGGAAACCTTTAGGGTAAACCTGCTCAGAATATGAGGAGATCTCTACAACAAGGAGTACCCTATTTCCTCACTCAAACTAAGTGTTATTAATTAGATAGCATAATGTCTGCTGATGCGTTAAATAAAGCGTATAGCAGGTAAAACCATTACTGTGTGTTTAAACCGCAGTACCACATAGGAAAATTAAAACCTCCATTGTGCAGGTCTGGTCTAGTGCTTTCTATTTTAAGCAGGAGTAGACCTGTCTTTTATCTATCTCCAACCCTAAGGCCCAAGCCATCAGGGCTCTGGTGAGAGTGTATGCTTATTAATGATTGATAGCCATTGCACACATTTCAAGGTAAACACAACACCAGGTCAATGCAGAGGCACACACTGAGGAAGTTACATCACTAAGAGAGGGGGGGGTTGGGGTTGGGAGTAATGCAGCAGTACATTGCCGAAGTCTTTCTGTCAGTTGGATTCCGATACCTGAATATCCTTCTCCATAACACATTTAACTGTATGATTCTGCTTTCAACCCTGTGACATAATTGATGCACCGTGTGGAGCAAAACAGCAGGTCTGGGACAAGGTAGCACGTCCGGTGAACAGGTCAGGGTTCCATAGCCGCAGGCAGAACAGTTGAAACTGGAGCAGCAGCACGGCCAGGTGGACTGGGGACAGCAAGGAGTCATCAGGCCAGGTAGTCCTGAGGCATGGTCCCAGGGCTCAGGTCCTCGGGGAGGAGAGGTAGAAAGAGATAATTAGAGGGAGCATACTTAAATTCACACAGGACACCGGATAAGACAGGAGAAATACTCCAGATATAATAGACTGACCCTAGCCCCCCGACACATAAACTATTGCAGCATAAATACTGGAGGCTGAGACAGGAGGGGTAGGGAGATACTGTGGCCCCGTCTGACGTTACCCCCGGACAGGGCCAACCATGCAGGATATAACCCCACCCACTTTGCCAAAGCACAGCCCCCACACCACTAGAGGGATATCTTCAAACCACCAACTTACTACCCTGAGACAAGGCTGAGTATAGCCCACGAAGATCTCCCCCACGGCATGAACCCGAGGGTGGCGCCAACCCAGACTGGAAGATCACGTTAGTGACTCAACCCACTCAAGTGACGCACCCCTCCTAGGGACTGCATGGAAAAGCACCATTAAGCGTAGCGACTCAGACCCCGTAATAGGGTTAGAGGCAGAATCCCAGTGGAGGGAGGGGAACCGGCCAGGCAGAGACAGCAAGTGCTGTTCGTCGCTCCACTGCCTTTCCATTCACCTTCACACCCCTGGGCCAGACTGCACTCAATCATAGGACCTACTGAAGTGATGAGTCTTCAGT
This sequence comes from Salvelinus alpinus, assembly GCF_045679555.1. Taxonomy (NCBI): domain Eukaryota; kingdom Metazoa; phylum Chordata; class Actinopteri; order Salmoniformes; family Salmonidae; genus Salvelinus; species Salvelinus alpinus. The sequence continues at coordinate 41,370,481 of NC_092112.1, read as the reverse complement.
AAAGACTTAAAGGTTGAGACCGAGTCTGCGTCTCTCACATGGATAGGCAGACCATTCCATAAAAATTTAGCTCTATAGGAGAAAGCCCAGCCTCCAGCTGTTTGCTTCGAAATTCTAGGAACAATAAGGAGTCCTGCGTCTTGTGACCGTAGCGTACGTGTAGGTATGTACGGCAGGACCAAATCGGAGAGATAGGTAGGAGCAAGCCCATGTAATGCTTTGTAGGTTAGCAGTAAAACCTTGAAATTAGCCCTAGCCTTAACAGGAAGCCAGCACTGGAGTAATATGATCAAATGTTTGGGTTCTAGTCAAGATTCTAGCAGCCGTGTTTAGCACTAACTAAAGTTTATTTAGTGCTTTATCCGGGTAGCCGGAAAGTAGAGCATTGCAGTAGTCTAATCTAGAAGTGACAAAAGCATGGATGAACTCTTCTGCATCATTTTTGGACAGAAAGTTTAGGATTTTTGCAATGTTACGTAGATGGAAAAAAGCTGTCCTTGAAATAGTCTTGATATGTTCAAAAGAGAGATCAGGGTCCAGAGTAACGCCGAGGTCCTTCACAGTTTTATTTGAGACAACTGTACAAACATGAAGAATAATTGTCAGATCCAGCAAAAGATCTGTTAGTTTCTTGGGACCTAGAACGAGCATCTCTGTTTTGTCTGAGTTTAAAAGTAAAAATGTATTACATGTTGCTTATGTGTACAATTCACACTACTTTTGGATTATAATTGGAGGCTCGTATGAATGTCCTGCTTATTATAATGTTTGTGTCATCATCGCAAATCAACTGCATTATACTTAAAAAACACTTCAACTTCAACCAGTAAAATCACTCTTTGGCTAGCTTTTACTGCTGCTTATATCAATGAGCATTAGCATTCTAGCTAACAAATGCTGCATCCAAAATTGTTATTTTGCAAAGATCACAACCAAATATAATCTTAGCGAATGTTCAAGCAAGAATCAGAACATAATTGTAAGCGTATGAGAACCCCAAAAAGTTATTTTGTTTAAAAGTAATACAAATTCAAATCTAGGCTATGTTGAAGGGGCGCAGATGGTGATGGCTTTCGCAAAGAGTTGTGCACATCTGTGCATGACGTTAGTGTGTAGTGTACTGGAAAAGCGTCTATAAATGGCTATAATTCAGTAGGTTATTTCAAATTGTTTTTCTTCTGTCCAAGTTAAAATTACAGTATTACTATCTACAGTACTACTTTGGACATGTTTTATTTAACACACACACACACGCACAAGACCAGACCGTTGCACATTTTAAATGATGTCACAGGCTCCTATCTTTATCCCTTTTACCCGCAGCTGGGTTTCTTGCCTGGCGTGGTGGCACTTCTTGCCTTGCGTGGTGGTCTGTAATCAAAGTCACTTGGAGTCTGAGGTTGGCGGATCGAGTGAACTGAGGAGCTCTGTCGAACGGGTATCAATATGGTGTTCCTGGGGGAGCTGGGGACCACCAAGTCCTCTAAGGAGGGGTGCACCGGCCCAGGACGGAAACGAAGCAGGTCAATGCTCCCATGCCGTCCAGTACTGGGCTAGTGCCTGTGAGTACACGCTGCAGCGTGATTGAAACTCAATATTTTTACAAATTCATTTCAGAATAAATATTCTGCTTAATTTGGCAACTGTTTCTCAGTGCAATGAAACCAAAACACAAACGATATGGAAAGAACTAGGCTTTAGTCTAGCTACTAGTATCCTACAATGCATTCAGAAATTATTCAGACCCCTTGACTTTTTCCACATTTTGTTACGTCACAGCCTTATTCTAAAATTGATTAAATAAATAAAAAATCCTCATCAATCTACACACAATACCCCATAATGACAAAGTGAAAACAGGTTTTTAGAAATCTAAGCAAATTTATTACATATAAAAAATTTGATCCCAGGCTATGTCACAGCCGGCCGTGACCGGGGTACCCATGAGGCGGCGCACAATTGACCTAGCATTTTCCGGGTTAGGGGTTTGGCCGGACGGGATTTCCTTGTCTCAATGTGCTCTAGCAACTCCTTGTGGCGGGCCGAGCGCCTGCAAGCTGATTTCGATCGTCAGTTGGACGATGTTTCCTCCGACACATTGGTGCGGCTGGCTTCCGGGTTAATCGAGCAGTGTGTCAAGAAGCAGTGCGGCTTGGCAGGGTCGTGTTTCGGAGGACCCATGGTTTTCAACCTTCGCCTCTCCTCTCGACTGTAGGGGAGTTGCAGTGATGAGACTAGACTCTAACTTCGAAAAAGGGGTGAAAAATAGAATGTCAATAAAAAAATACTGTGAAATACCTTATTTACATAAGTATTCAGACCCTTTGCTATGAGACTCATTTCTATTGATCATCCTTGAGATATTTCTACAACATGATTGGAGTTCACCTGTGGTAAATTCAATTGATTGGACATTATTTGGAAAGGCACACACCTCTCTATATAGGGTCCCACAGTTGACAGTTCATTTCAGAGCAAAATACAAGCCATGAGTTCGAAGGAATTGTCCGTTGAGCTCCGAGACAGGATTGTGTCGAGGCACAGATCTGGGGAAGCGTACCAAAAAATGTCTGCAGCATTGAAGTTCCCCAAGAATACAGTGGCCTCCATCATTCTTAAATGGAAGAAATTTGGAACCACCAAGACTCTTCCTAGAGCTGGCCGCCCAGCCAAACTCGGCAATTGGGAGAGAAGGGCCGAGGGACGTGACCAAGAACCCGATGGTCACTCTGACAGCGCTCCAGAGTTGCTCTGTGGAGATGGGAGAACCTTCCAGAAGGACAACCATCTCTGCAGCACTCCACCAATCAGGCCTTTATGATAGAGTGTAGGGTGACCAGACGGAAGCCCCTCCTCAGTAAAAGGCACATGACAGCCCGCTTGGTTTGCCAAAAGGCACCTAAAGGACTCTCAGACCATGAGAAACGACATTCTCTGGTCTGATGAAACCAATATTGAGCAGCATCATCATGCTGTGGGGATGTTTTTCAGCGGTAGGGATTGGGAGACAAGTCAGGATCGAGGGAAAGTTGAACGGAGCAAAGTACAGAGAGATTCTTGATGAAAACCTGCTCCAGAGTGCTTAGGACCTCAGACTGGGGCGAAGGGTCACCTTCCAACAGGACAACAACCCTAAGCACACAGCCAAGACAATGCAGGAGTGGATCTGCAGATAAGAATGGGAGAAACTCCCCAAATACAGCTGTGTCAAGCCTATAGCATCATACCCAAGAAGACTTGAGGCTGTAATCGCTGCCAAAGGTGCTTCAACATAGTACCTATTAAATGGTCTGAATACTTATGTAAATGTGGTATTTCAGTTTTTATTTGTAATAAATATGGGGTATTGCGTGTAGATTGATGAGGGGGAAAAGTATTTAATCCATTTTCGAGCAAGGCTGTAACGTAACAAAATGTGGAAAAAGTCCAGGGCTCTGAATACTTTCCAAATGTACTGTATAGCACATTTGAGAAGGATCTGCCTCCTACTGACGAAGAGAGTGGATTACTGAATGAAACTCCAATAGGCAATAGGCCTACAATACTTTTTCCATTTTATGAAGTCACTTTAGCCCATATAATATTAAACATAAGTAATGCAGTAAAAAATTTGCCATGAGTTTATCAGCAAAAAAAATTTTGTCTGAGAAGCTGTTATTGTGATGCTAAAAAAAGCCTAACACAAGTGTTCAACCTTATTCATTTTAATAATAATTTTAATGCAAACTTTCCTGACTCCCCATCACTGTCCTATCGCAATAAAAAAAAATAAGCAAACTCTTAATAGCACGGAGGAGACCGCGTGCCTGATGAAGGGCTGCTGGCCTGTCTACTAGCTGATCTGACTAACGTTTCTTCCTGCCTGTCTGTATCATCGATGCTCTCTCCACTCAAGCTACTGCTCCTACTGATTGCCTTTCTGAACTGTCTAAAGACATCTGAAGCTGTGGAAGACCATCAATAATGAACTGCCAAAACTCTACTTTTGTTTTTGTTTTTGTGTTCAAAGCGACTTTTGTAATGAAGTGCTTTCCTTAGACCAGAAAAAAAAAGGTTAGGATTAGTTTTTTTCCATAAGTGTTTTTGGTGAAAAAAAACTTGTTAATAAGAAGGAAAAAAATGAAACAAATATTGTTATTTATCTTTTATTGTAAGTGAAAAATTGTCCTCAAAAATAAGATTACAGTTAATGGGTACAGTAGCTGAAAACCATGCGGCATCAGAATGTCCACTACAGAGGACATTTCTTGATAAGCTATTTAGCTCTTATTTTATTAAGTGAAAAAATATTACACAGTCCTGACAACTCACTATTCCTGAGATATTCAGTTACTAGAAACAATTTGAATAACAAACTCAAAAAATTATAATTAATAATTACACACACTTTCCCCAAAATGTGCTAATTTTGACTTCAGCCATTTTTTTTAGAACCAGGATGATAAAGTTCTCAAGATCACCCCCACACATGTGGTACCATTGAAAAGTCCAGCATGTCCTCTCAAAGGGCCAACAGAACTTAATACAGTGGCTTGTATGGCCTCTCCCTCTGTCAGAAGAGGGTATAACTGAGTCATAGGTCACTGCATCCTCACCATGGGCCTACAAACATACACACACACTGTCACAATAATGTAAAGGCTTTAAACAGCTTATAGGAGGGAGAGTCATATCTTAACAATATGTACAGTATAGTAGCTTCACTTACATCAACGCTCTGAAGGGGATATATTTTGGAGTGGTCGACGGAGGCATAGGTGATACTGTCAGCAGGTTGACTCTACAAGTGTCAAAATTGTTATTGAAAAGACATTTAATTGGACATTAGTTTCATTGGTTGATCACAACTGGGTCAAAACATGTTTCATATGCCTAAATCATTTAATATTGATGCACTGACTGGTTGGTGGAGTGCAATGGTTTTTTGCATACATGACAAAAAAGATCAAACCCACACACTGCTCTTGCTAGTAATCACTGCACTTTAATAAGCTTTATGTATCAGGGGCCTCCCGAGTGGCGCAGTGGTCTAAGGCACTGCATTGCAGTGCTAGAGGTTTCACTACAGACTTTGGTTCGATCCTGGCCTGTATCACAGCCGGCCGTGATCGGGAGTCCCATAGGGCGGCGCACAATTGACCTAGCGTCGTCTGGGTTAGGGGAAGGTTTGGCCGAGGGGGCTTTACTTGGCTCATCGCGCTCTAGCGACTCCTTGAGACGGGCTGAGCGCCTGCAGGCTGACCTCGGTAGTCAGTTGAATGGTGTTTCGAGCAGTAATACTAGCAAGAGCAGTGTGTGGGTTTGATCTTTTTTCTCATCTTATATACTATGCACCTGCAACAAAGATAGCTCAGATGAGCGAGTGCCTTTTGAATTTTGAATCAGACCATACATAAATGAGTAACAAGTAATCAATTAATACAAATATAGTGAATTTTTTAAAACTAATAATAAGATAAGTGTAACATGTCTTTGTTTCTCACAGTGATGTCATCAGCTGGCATTTGATTTTCTGAAAATAACAAATCATAAGAATTTATGCAATTAAAAAAACTATCTGGCTCCATGTATTGCTGTGTTTTTATTGCACTCCATTAAACTCAAAGAAAAAAAGGTAGAAACTAGGTGGTATACAGCTACGATCGGAAGTGACCTTTTCATAGCAGGTTCTGAGAATTTACGCGGCAGGTTAGGAGAATTAAGGTAACAGGTTAGGAGAATTAAGGTAACAGGTTAGGAGAATTAAGGTAACAGGTTAGGAGAATTATGTTAAGGTTAGGAAAAGGGTTAGGTAGGGTTAGAGTTAGCTAAAATGCCCTTCTAACCTGCTACAAAAAGTAACTTCTGGTCATAGCTGTACTCCATCTAGTCCCAACCGTACTTATTGACTCTCCTTCTGCGTACTATGATGACCGCAGCAACGACACACACAGCTGCTCCCACTGCCACAGTGAGGACCATGGGGGTCTGGTTTAGTGGGGATACATAGCTGTTTACTTACATGTGATTTAGCATGAAAAAAACATCAGAATTACCTAGACAATCAGGAAGTCACACAGGAAGAGAGAAGTGTGAATTGCATCACAGAACTTAACAACTTTACATGAAAGTTAAGATGCATTCTCTGTGTATTGACCAAGGTAAAGTATCTGACTCTGGCTCTGGCTCAATGCTGAATATGTGGCATGGGCTATAGTCCATTATGGATTACAAAGGGAAACGCAGCCGTGATCTGCCCAACCATGCCTCTCTACCAAACTCAATGCATTTTATGCAAGCTTCGACAATAACAACACCATACCGTGTGTGAGGGCCCCCACAGAACCAGAGGACTGAATGATCTCGCTCTCCGAGGCCAACAAGAGTAAGGTCTGTAGCCCTTTGCTGCAGTCAAATGACCTTCTGGCTTCATGGGTGGAATGTTATTCATATTTTTCATAATTAATCAACATTATTTTAAAAACCTGCTAAAAAAATCTGTGTTTCTATGTAAAAAAAAAAAAAAAGCTTTAAATTTCAGTCTTTTGTGATGTACATAAAGTGTAATATAGGGATGCAGACTCAAAATCATGTTTGCTGACGACACGACGGTGGTAGGTTTGATCACCGGCGACGATGAGACAGTATACAGAGAGGTGGTCAGTGACCTGGCAGTGTGGTGCCGAGACAACAACCTCTTACTCAATGTTATTAAGACCAAGGAGCTGATCGTGGAGCTGATCGTGGACTACAGGAGGACTGCAGTGGAGTGGGTCGAGAGCTTCAAGATCCTCGGGGTCCAAATCAATAAGGACTTAAAATAGTTCACACTCGCACAGTCGTGAAGAAGGCGCAACAGCACCTCTTCCCCCATTGAGGTTGAAAAAGTTTGTCATGGTTTGACCCTCAGATCCTCAAAAAGTTGTACAGCTGCACCACTGAGAGCATCTTGACTGGCTGCATCACTGCTTGGTATGGCAACAGCACCACCCTTGATCGCATGGCGCTACAGAGGGGGATGTGGAAAACTCGGTATATCACTGGGGCCAAATTGCCTGCCCAGGACCTCTATATTAGGCGGTGTGAAAGGAAGGCCCAGAAAATCATTAAAGACTCCAGCCAACCAATCCCCATGGTTCCCCTATTTATTTTTGATGCACACTACCAGGACTCTACACACTCACGCACACTGACCAACCAAATCTCGCTTAGGGCCCCCAAAAGGGAATAAGGGTGACAGCACAGTACATTATGCATCTACTGTACATCCACTGACTCATTCTGTGCTGCCTTTGATGTGAGTGTTACACTAATGATGTAAGAGTTACACTAATGATGCGAGAGTTACACTAATGATGTGAGAGTAACACGAATGATGTGAGGGTTACACTAATGATGTGAGGGTTACACTAATAATGTGAGGGTTACACTAATGATGTGAGGGTTACACTAATGATGTGAGAGTAACACGAATGATGTGAGGGTTACACTAATGATGTGAGGGTTACACTAATGATGTGAGGGTTACACTAATAATGTGAGGGTTACACTAATGATGTGAGGGTTACACTAATGATGTGAGGGTTACACTAATGATGTGAGGGTTACACTAATGATGTGAGGGTTACACTAATGATCTGAGGGTTACACTAATTATGTGAGGGTTACACTAATGATGTGAGAGTAACACTAATGATGTGAGGGTTACACTAATGATGTGAGGGTTACACTAATAATGTGAGGGTTACACTAATGATGCGAGAGTTACACTAATGATGCGAGAGTTACACTAATGATGTGAGAGTTACACTAATGATGCGAGAGTTACACTAATGATGTGAGAGTAACATTAATGATGTGAGAGGTACACTAATGATGTGAGAGTAACATTAATGATGTGAGAGTTACACTAATGATGTGAGAGTTACACTAATGATGTGAGAGTTACACTAATGATGGGAGAGTTACACTAATGATGTGAGAGTTACACTAATGATGTGAGGGTTACACTAATGATGTGAGAGTTACACTAATGATGTGAGAGTTACACTAATGATGGGAGAGTTACACTAATGATGTGAGAGTTACACTGATGATGTGAGGGTTACACTAATGATGTGAGAGTTACACTAATGATGTGAGAGTTACACGAATAGTTACACTTTCTATCAAATGTGCGAAGAGAGCACTTTAATGTCACTGTTCCATCAAGCTTGAGATCTATCATTGGGTTGGATGAGGAGACTGAAAAAGAAGACAAGATAACTTTACTGTTAACAATCAATGCATTGAGTATCCAAGTGTATCCACTGAGTTGAAACCGCAATACTCACTATTTAAAAGAGACAAATAAACAGCTTCATCCACTCTAGGTTTTTATACATTTTTAAAGAATTGTTGAAAGGTGTTAGAGTTCCATGTAGTTAAGGAACCATATTAAAGGTCAATTGCCACCGTTTTTATCTCAATATCTAATAATTTCAGATAAAGTACCTTAATGTGATTGTTGTAAATTAAAATTATAAAAAAATATTTTAAAAAATTGCATGCAGCAGAGAGACATTTCTCAAGCAAGAATTTTGCTAGGACTGTCTGGGAGTGGTCTGAGTAGGGAGGGGAAAGCTGAAAACTAGCTGTTATTGATAGAGAGGTTTGGAACTCTCTTTCTTATTGGTATATTAACTATTACTCAACGGGTGGGTCTAATCTTGAATGCTGATTGGTTAAAACAGCATTCCAGCCAGTGTCTATTCCACAAGTTACCACCGGCTAAATCTATGATGTTAAAATGCCTATTTGCTCTGTTCCATCTGACTGAACAATCCACTGTCTCATCAACCCAGCCAAGCAATTTATAAACTTGAGTGAGTGTTTTAATAAATGTATAAATGAAACCTAATACGAAACACGAACAACACACAGACAAGAAACTTGAACAGAAACAATGACGACTGGGGAAGGAACCAAAGGGAGTGACATATACAGGTAATCAAGGAGGTGATGGAGTCCAGGTGAGTGTCATAATGCGCTGACATGGGGAACGATGGTGACAGGTGTGCCCCATAACGAGCGGCCTGGTGACCTATAGGTCGGAGAGGGAGCACACGTGACAGTGATGATGTGATGCAGTGATTTTGCACAAAAAAAATGAGCTAAATCAGGGTCACAGTGTTTCTTGGTAGTCTTAAACACATCTACTTTGAAACCATAGTATACACCTCACACACATGGTTATTGACTTAAAAAAAGAAGACACATGTACCATGTCAGATATAGAGTTGAAATGTATTCAATTATGAGTTTGCATTCCAATATTACACTTTATATACATCACAGAATATTGAAATATGACTCAACCGTTTGAAATAGAAACACCAGATTTTCTGCAGTCTTTTTAAAAATCTGTTTATTAATTATGAAATGACAAATATTAATAATATTTCACCCATGACTGCTTCATTTGACAGCAGAAAAGGCTACTATGGTCATATTAATTTGATTGGTTAATCAGACATGGTATTCCTTCCTTCCTCTAATTCTGTGTACATTTTACTTTTCTTTAAGTAGTGTACAGGACAGAAATAAGTCAAGTGACATAGTCTACATGTCAACAGAACATATCAGTGAGTGGAATCAAGTCTCTTGTCTCTCCAGGGACATGGACGGCATTCAGAGACGCTGCTGCCACATCATTGGCACTTCCTACAACTTGTGCTCCTGCACGATCACACAAGTGCTCTGCACAAATGTCTAACACGTACACAGCAACAGTATGCTCTCACGAGGTCAAGGCAACAAAGATCATTCTTGGCAAGAGCTCTCAAACTAGGCAAATGACATTCTCCATCACTAAAGGCATTTGATATGCTTATCTATTGATTTGGTGTTTTGCCTATTTGTTGTGTACAACTTTTGACGATACACCTTTGATGATATATTCAGGCAGATTATATATTTTTACCTGTTTTTGCATGACATCACATGTCATGTGTGTTTCTGCATATGTACCAATATCTTCAAATCAACCTAATCCTATCAAGGGCCCAACTGGACATCCAATGACAGTGTATGCACTAGCTTATAGAAGCAGCACATTTAACTGTGTTTGTAGCTAAAATGGGGATAGATGAATATAAAAAGAAGAAGAAATAGGTATGTCTATGACTGCAACTAGTCCTTTTCTCGCTGGTTGTCCTTAAGATGGGAACACTTCCATTTTCCTGAGGTTGAGCAGAGAGAGCGAGAGAAAGCAGTCATGGTCATGGGTTGTCTTTTAATTTTACCACAGCAACAGCATATTAACTATTCCATCTTTACGGTCTGCTGTAGAATGAATGGTCTGACATGTCTGATGTGTATGTTGTTGTTTTGTTCTCTGTATAGAAGAAGATGGCTCTGGTATTGAGCTTCGGGTCCTGGAGAAATGACCCCTTGTTCCTCTGTAATTTTCCCTGTGCTGGAACAAGACGTTGAATTGTCTGTAGCTTTACTGTTTGAGTAAGAGAGGATTATAAATGTTTTACAATGTTTTAAAATGTTGATAATAGTGCCTAGGGCACTGGAAGATGTATTGATTCATGAGTATTCTCATATTTTAGCAGAATCTTTTAGCATCTTTTTACACACCTTTTTGTTTTGTTCTTGCATGCAGTAGGGGTTTAGACATCAATTAAGCAAATGCTGTTGAGGTGTGAATGATACTGTATGTTTTTCTTCGCTGTCCATTGTGAATGAAGTCAGCATAGATCATTTTTCTGGTTTTGTTTATCATTATTTTGGGGGGATTTGTTTATCATAATTTTCTTTTGGCCTAATCAGATTTTCAAATGAGCACAATGATTTTCTAAACATTTGATAGAATTTCTGAAACAGTTTTTAAATATATGAATCAAAATATAATATGTCAGACTCATTGTCAGTCGCAGGTGTGTTTTCTCTTTTTTTTTTACTGTAAGCCTACACTTCCACAATGTATGGTAAAGCATGATGCGTATTTTATTTCTTACAATCTAGTCAGCAGCACTTCTTAGTTTTTCCCATGCAAAGGACTATAGCCTACAGCCGTCCTTCGTATTTACGTCCCAGACTCCTACCTCTATCACCTTAACCTGCAGCTGAGTTTCTCGCTGGGCACGGTGGCATGTGCCTGTAATCCAAGTCACTGGGAGGCTGAGGTTGGTGGATCATGTGAGCTGAGGAGCTCTGGCCTGCAGCATGCTATGTTGAATGGGTGTCCATGCTAAGTTTGGTATTGATATGGTGTTCCTGGGGGAGCCCGGGACCACCAGGTTGTCTAAGGAGGGGTGAACCGGCCCAGGTCGGAAACGAAGCAGGTCAAATCCCCCGTGCTGTCCAGTAGTGGGATAATGCCTGTGAGTAGATGCTGCAGTGCAGTCTTGGCAAGACATCGAGACCAAATCTTTTCATTTTTCAAAAACGTATTTTTATCTGCTTCACGAATTGCCACTTCGAAATGTTTATCAGACCATGAAAAGTCAACACTTTTTTGCAGCTTTCCAAAAACAATTACCATTATACCTTCTGATAATCGAGAATTATACTAACTACTACTGACGAAATGTGTGAATACCGGTAACATAATGCAGCACGGACCGTTGAGGGAGTAGTAAGTGCTAGCGCGATGCTTAGCATGAAACTGAGGCCAGCTCTCCCATCACCATCGACAGACAGACAGTTCGGATAGGTTCATTTACCTGTGTGAAATGAGCCACAATAATGATTAGCCAATCGTTGGAATTTGAGATTAACCTTCAAATTAAAAGTCCCTTATTGAAGTTGAAGGTGATGCAAACGAATACAAAAAGTGGAATCATGTCATATGTTTGTACTAGATTAAGTTATACAAGGTTGGAATGTTGTTACATAATTTAAAATACAATAATTAATATATTTGACAATACTCAGAAAACAATTGAAATCACACTGTGGATATTTTAGACTGCATAATTGCATTGGGCATACTTGTATGCACTGTACAGCCTTAACTATTTTTTTTTACCTTTATTTAACTAGGAAGGTCAGTTAAGATAAAAAATTTGCTTTCAATGACAGCCTAGGATCAGTGGTTGGTCCTTATTCAGGAGTAGAATGGCAGATTTTTTATTTTGTCAGCTTAGAGATGTGAACTTGCAACCATTCAGTTACTAGTCCAACACTCTAACCACTAGGCTACCTGCCATCCAACTTTGAAATGTGAACCCATGAAATGGAGTATCAGTATACTCAGTGACACTTACAGAACACAATTTTCAAAGGTTTACAGAAATATTAGTGTCTCCGCACTTATTGCAGGACTTTGACTGTGGGAAATCACCTCACTATTCAGCCTATTGTGCGTATCGGAAATCCATATTGCACTCAGCCTTACCTATGGATTGTGCACCGATGAAATGGGGTATCAGCCTACTCAGTGACACCCATTTGGACCATTTCCCTGTCCTGCTAAGCATTCAAAATGTACTGAGAACTTTTTGGTGTCAGGGAAAACGCATGGAGTAAAAAGTACATTATTTTCTTTAGGAATGTAGTGAAGTAAAAGTAAAAGTTGAAAAAAAATACAAATAGTAAATATAGTACAGATACCCCCAAAAACGACTTAATTAGTACTTTAAAGTATTTTATTTAAGTACTTTACACCACTGCCCATTATTTCACAACACCTCAGTGAGCTATGTACTAGCCTTGATGTATTTGCTCCATCTAGTGCTAATAGTTTATAGTTCATTTGTAGTAACTTTGCCTTAACAACCTTTTACTGCAGTGAGCTAAATCAGGGTCACACAAAGTGTTTCTTGGTAGTCTTAAACACATCTACTTTGAAACCAAAGTATACACCTCACACAAATGGTTATTGGCTTAAAAAAAGAAGACACATGTACCATGTCAGATATAGAGTTGAAATATATTCAATTATGAGTTTGCATTCCAATATTACACTTTATATACATCACAGAATATTGAAATATGACTCAACCGTTTGAAATAGAAACACCAGATTTTCTGCAGTCTTTAAAAAAATCTGTTTATTAATTATGAAATGACAAATATTAATAATATTTCACCCATGACTGCATCATTTGACAGCAGAAAAGGCTACTATGGTCATATTAATTTGATTGGTTAATCAGACATGGTATTCCTTCCTTCCTCTAATTCTGTGTACATTTTACTGTTCTTTAAGTAGTCTACAGGACAGAAATAAGTCAAGTGACATAGTCTACATGTCAACAGAACATATCAGTGAGTGGAATCAAGTCTCTTGTCTCTCCAGGGACTTGGACGGCATTCAGAGACGCTGCTGCCACATCATTGGCACTTCCTACAACTTGTGCTCCTGCACGATCACACAAGTGCTCTGCACAAATGTCTAACACGTACACAGCAACAGTATGCTCTCACGAGGTCAAGGCAACAAAGATCATTCTTGGCAAGACCTCTCAAACTAGGCAAATGACATTCTCCATCACTAAAGGCATTTGATATGCTTATCTATTGATTTGGTGTTTTGCCTATTTGTTGTGTACAACTTTTGATGATACACCTTTGATGATATATTCAGGCAGATGATATATTTTTACCTGTTTTTGCATGACATCACATGTCATGTGTGTTTCTGCATATGTACCAATATCTTCAAATCAACCTAAACCTATCAAGGGCCCAACTGGACATCCAATGACAGTGTATGCACTAGCTTATAGAAGCAGCACATTTAACTGTGTTTGTAGCTAAAATGGGGATAGATGAATATAAAAAGAAGAAGAAGAAATAGGTATGTCTATGACTGCAACTAGTCCTTTTCTCGGTGGTTGTCCTTAAGATGGGAACACTTCCATTTTCCTGAGGTTGAGCAGAGAGAGCGAGAGAAAGCAGTCATGGTCATGGGTTGTCTTTTAATTTTACCACAGCAACAGCATATGAACTATTCCATCTTTACGGTCTGCTGTAGAATGAATGGTCTGACATGTCTGATGTGTATGTTGTTGTTTTGTTCTCTGTATAGAAGAAGATGGCTCTGGTATTGAGCTTCGGGTCCTGGAGAAATGACCCCTTGTTCCTCTCTAATTTTCCCTGTGCTGGAACAAGACGTTGAATTGTCTGTAGCTTTACTGTTTGAGTAAGAGAGGATTATAAATGTTTTACAATGTTTTAAAATGTTGATAATAGTGCCTAGGGCACTGGAAGATGTATTGATTCATGAGTATTCTCATATTTTAGCAGAATCTTTTAGCATCTTTTTACACACCTTTTTGTTTTGTTCTTGCATGCAGTAGGGGTTTAGACATCAATTAAGCAAATGCTGTTGAGGTGTGAATGATACTGTATGTTTTTCTTCGCTGTCCATTGTGAATGAAGTCAGCATAGATCATTTTTCTGGTTTTGTTTATCATTATTTTGGGGGGATTTGTTTATCATAATTTTCTTTTGGCCTAATCAGATTTTCAAATGAGCACAATGATTTTCTAAACATTTGATAGAATTTCTGAAACAGTTTTTAAATATATGAATCAAAATATAATATGTCAGACTCATTGTCAGTCGCAGGTGTGTTTTCACTTTTTTTTTTTACTGTAAGCCTACACTTCCACAATGTATGGTAAAGCATGATCCGTATTTTATTTCTTACAATCTAGTCAGCAGCACTTCTTAGTTTTTCCCATGCAAAGGACTATAGCCTACAGCCGTCCTTCGTATTTACGTCCCAGACTCCTACCTCTATCACCTTAACCTGCAGCTGAGTTTCTCGCCGGGCACGGTGGCATGTGCCTGTAATCCAAGTCACTGGGAGGCTGAGGTTGGTGGATCAAGTGAGCTGAGGAGCTCTGGGCTGCGGCATGCTATGTTGAATGGGTATCCATGCTAAATTCGGTATCGATATGGTGTTCCTGGGGGAGCCCGGGACCACCAGGTTGTCTAAGGAGGGGTGAACCGGCCCAGGTCGGAAACGAAGCAGGTCAAATCCCCCGTGCTGTCCAGTAGTGGGATAATACCTGTGAGTAGATGCTGCAGTGCAGCCTTGGCAAGACATCGAGACCAAATCTTTTCATTTTTCAAAAACGTATTTTTATCTGCTTCACGAATTGCCACTTCGAAATGTTTATCAGACCATGAAAAGTCGACACTTTTTTGCAGCTTTCCAAAAACAATTACAGTTATACCTTCTGATAATCGAGAATTATACTAACTACTACTGACGAAATGTGTGAATACCGGTAACATAATGCAGCACGGACCGTTGAGGGAGTAGTAAGTGCTAGCGCGATGCTTAGCATGAAACTGAGGCCAGCTCTCCCATCACCATCGACAGACAGACAGTTCGGATAGGTTCATTTACCTGTGTGAAATGAGACACAATAATGATTAGCCAATCGTTGGAATTTGAGATTCACCTTCAAATTAAAAGTCCCCTATTGAAGGTGATGCAAACGAATACAAAAAGTGGAATCATGTCATATGTTTGTACTAGATTAAGTTATACAAGGTTGGAATGTTGTTACATAATTTAAAATACAATAATTAATATATTTGACAATACTCAGAAAACAATTGAAATCACACTGTGGATATTTTAGACTGCATAATTGCATTGGGCATACTTGTATGCACTGTACAGCCTTAACTATTTTTTTTTACCTTTATTTAACTAGGAAGGTCAGTTAAGATAAAAAATTTGCTTTCAATGACAGCCTAGGATCAGTGGTTGGTCCTTATTCAGGAGTAGAATGACAGATTTTTTATTTTGTCAGCTTAGAGATGTGAACTTGGAACCATTCAGTTACTAGTCCAACACTCTAACCACTAGGCTACCTGCAATCCAACTTTGAAATGTGAACCCATGAAATGGAGTATCAGTATACTCAGTGACACTTACAGAACACAATTTTCAAAGGTTTACAGAAATATTAGTGTCTCCGCACTTATTGCAGGACTTTGACTGTGGGAAATCACCTCACTATTCAGCCTATTGTGCGTATCGGAAATCCATATTGCACTCAGCCTTACCTATGGATTGTGCACCGATGAAATGGGGTATCAGCCTACTCAGTGACACCCATTTGGACCATTTCCCTGTCCTGCTAAGCATTCAAAATGTACTGAGAACTTTTTGGTGTCAGGGAAAACGCATGGAGTAAAAAGTACATTATTTTCTTTAGGAATGTAGTGAAGTAAAAGTAAAAGTTGAAAAAAAATACAAATAGTAAATATAGTACAGATACCCCCAAAAACGACTTAATTAGTACTTTAAAGTATTTTATTTAAGTACTTTACACCACTGCCCATTATTTCACAACACCTCAGTGAGCTATGTACTAGCCTTGATGTATTTGCTCCATCTAGTGCTAATAGTTTATAGTTCATTTGTAGTAACTTTGCCTTAACAACCTTTTACTGCAGTGAGCTAAATCAGGGTCACACAAAGTGTTTCTTGGTAGTCTTAAACACATCTACTTTGAAACCAAAGTATACACCTCACACAAATGGTTATTGGCTTAAAAAAAGAAGACACATGTACCATGTCAGATATAGAGTTGAAATATATTCAATTATGAGTTTGCATTCCAATATTACACTTTATATACATCACAGAATATTGAAATATGACTCAACCGTTTGAAATAGAAACACCAGATTTTCTGCAGTCTTTAAAAAAATCTGTTTATTAATTATGAAATGACAAATATTAATAATATTTCACCCATGACTGCATCATTTGACAGCAGAAAAGGCTACTATGGTCATATTAATTTGATTGGTTAATCAGACATGGTATTCCTTCCTTCCTCTAATTCTGTGTACATTTTACTTTTCTTTAAGTAGTCTACAGGACAGAAATAAATCAAGTGACATAGTCTACATGTCAACAGAACATATCAGTGAGTGGAATCAAGTCTCTTGTCTCTCCAGGGACTTGGACGGCATTCAGAGACGCTGCTGCCACATCATTGGCACTTCCTACAACTTGTGCTCCTGCACGATCACACAAGTGCTCTGCACAAATGTCTAACACGTACACAGCAACAGTATGCTCTCACGAGGTCAAGGCAACAAAGATCATTCTTGGCAAGACCTCTCAAACTAGGCAAATGACATTCTCCATCACTAAAGGCATTTGATATGCTTATCTATTGATTTGGTGTTTTGCCTATTTGTTGTGTACAACTTTTGATGATACACCTTTGATGATATATTCAGGCAGATGATATATTTTTACCTGTTTTTGCATGACATCACATGTCATGTGTGTTTCTGCATATGTACCAATATCTTCAAATCAACCTAATCCTATCAAGGGCCCAACTGGACATCCAATGACAGTGTATGCACTAGCTTATAGAAGCAGCACATTTAACTGTGTTTGTAGCTAAAATGGGGATAGATGAATATAAAAAGAAGAAGAAATAGGTATGTCTATGACTGCAACTAGTCCTTTTCTCGGTGGTTGTCCTTAAGATGGGAACACTTCCATTTTCCTGAGGTTGAGCAGAGAGAGCGAGAGAAAGCAGTCATGGTCATGGGTTGTCTTTTAATTTTACCACAGCAACAGCATATTAACTATTCCATCTTTACGGTCTGCTGTAGAATGAATGGTCTGACATTTCTGATGTGTATGTTGTTGTTTTGTTCTCTGTATAGAAGAAGATGGCTCTGGTATTGAGCTTCGGGTCCTGGAGAAATGACCCCTTGTTCCTCTCTAATTTTCCCTGTGCTGGAACAAGACGTTGAATTGTCTGTAGCTTTACTGTTTGAGTAAGAGAGGATTATAAATGTTTTACAATGTTTTAAAATGTTGATAATAGTGCCTAGGGCACTGGAAGATGTATTGATTCATGAGTATTCTCATATTTTAGCAGAATCTTTTAGCATCTTTTTACACACCTTTTTGTTTTGTTCTTGCATGCAGTAGGGGTTTAGACATCAATTAAGCAAATGCTGTTGAGGTGTGAATGATACTGTATGTTTTTCTTCGCTGTCCATTGTGAATGAAGTCAGCATAGATCATTTTTCTGGTTTTGTTTATCATTATTTTGGGGGGATTTGTTTATCATAATTTTCTTTTGGCCTAATCAGATTTTCAAATGAGCACAATGATTTTCTAAACATTTGATAGAATTTCTGAAACAGTTTTTAAATATATGAATCAAAATATAATATGTCAGACTCATTGTCAGTCGCAGGTGTGTTTTCTCTTTTTTTTTTTACTGTAAGCCTACACTTCCACAATGTATGGTAAAGCATGATCCGTATTTTATTTCTTACAATCTAGTCAGCAGCACTTCTTAGTTTTTCCCATGCAAAGGACTATAGCCTACAGCCGTCCTTCGTATTTACGTCCCAGACTCCTACCTCTATCACCTTAACCTGCAGCTGAGTTTCTCGCCGGGCACGGTGGCATGTGCCTGTAATCCAAGTCACTGGGAGGCTGAGGTTGGTGGATCAAGTGAGCTGAGGAGCTCTGGGCTGCAGCATGCTATGTTGAATGGGTATCCATGCTAAATTCGGTATCGATATGGTGTTCCTGGGGGAGCCCGGGACCACCAGGTTGTCTAAGGAGGGGTGAACCGGCCCAGGTCGGAAACGAAGCAGGTCAAATCCCCCGTGCTGTCCAGTAGTGGGATAATACCTGTGAGTAGATGCTGCAGTGCAGCCTTGGCAAGACATCGAGACCAAATCTTTTCATTTTTCAAAAACGTATTTTTATCTGCTTCACGAATTGCCACTTCGAAATGTTTATCAGACCATGAAAAGTCGACACTTTTTTGCAGCTTTCCAAAAACAATTACAGTTATACCTTCTGATAATCGAGAATTATACTAACTACTACTGACGAAATGTGTGAATACCGGTAACATAATGCAGCACGGACCGTTGAGGGAGTAGTAAGTGCTAGCGCGATGCTTAGCATGAAACTGAGGCCAGCTCTCCCATCACCATCGACAGACAGACAGTTCGGATAGGTTCATTTACCTGTGTGAAATGAGACACAATAATGATTAGCCAATCGTTGGAATTTGAGATTCACCTTCAAATTAAAAGTCCCCTATTGAAGGTGATGCAAACGAATACAAAAAGTGGAATCATGTCATATGTTTGTACTAGATTAAGTTATACAAGGTTGGAATGTTGTTACATAATTTAAAATACAATAATTAATATATTTGACAATACTCAGAAAACAATTGAAATCACACTGTGGATATTTTAGACTGCATAATTGCATTGGGCATACTTGTATGCACTGTACAGCCTTAACTATTTTTTTTTACCTTTATTTAACTAGGAAGGTCAGTTAAGATAAAAAATTTGCTTTCAATGACAGCCTAGGATCAGTGGTTGGTCCTTATTCAGGAGTAGAATGACAGATTTTTTATTTTGTCAGCTTAGAGATGTGAACTTGGAACCATTCAGTTACTAGTCCAACACTCTAACCACTAGGCTACCTGCAATCCAACTTTGAAATGTGAACCCATGAAATGGAGTATCAGTATACTCAGTGACACTTACAGAACACAATTTTCAAAGGTTTACAGAAATATTAGTGTCTCCGCACTTATTGCAGGACTTTGACTGTGGGAAATCACCTCACTATTCAGCCTATTGTGCGTATCGGAAATCCATATTGCACTCAGCCTTACCTATGGATTGTGCACCGATGAAATGGGGTATCAGCCTACTCAGTGACACCCATTTGGACCATTTCCCTGTCCTGCTAAGCATTCAAAATGTACTGAGAACTTTTTGGTGTCAGGGAAAACGCATGGAGTAAAAAGTACATTATTTTCTTTAGGAATGTAGTGAAGTAAAAGTAAAAGTTGAAAAAAAATACAAATAGTAAATATAGTACAGATACCCCCAAAAACGACTTAATTAGTACTTTAAAGTATTTTATTTAAGTACTTTACACCACTGCCCATTATTTCACAACACCTCAGTGAGCTATGTACTAGCCTTGATGTATTTGCTCCATCTAGTGCTAATAGTTTATAGTTCATTTGTAGTAACTTTGCCTTAACAACCTTTTACTGCAGTGAGCTAAATCAGGGTCACACAAAGTGTTTCTTGGTAGTCTTAAACACATCTACTTTGAAACCAAAGTATACACCTCACACAAATGGTTATTGGCTTAAAAAAAGAAGACACATGTACCATGTCAGATATAGAGTTGAAATATATTCAATTATGAGTTTGCATTCCAATATTACACTTTATATACATCACAGAATATTGAAATATGACTCAACCGTTTGAAATAGAAACACCAGATTTTCTGCAGTCTTTAAAAAAATCTGTTTATTAATTATGAAATGACAAATATTAATAATATTTCACCCATGACTGCATCATTTGACAGCAGAAAAGGCTACTATGGTCATATTAATTTGATTGGTTAATCAGACATGGTATTCCTTCCTTCCTCTAATTCTGTGTACATTTTACTTTTCTTTAAGTAGTCTACAGGACAGAAATAAATCAAGTGACATAGTCTACATGTCAACAGAACATATCAGTGAGTGGAATCAAGTCTCTTGTCTCTCCAGGGACTTGGACGGCATTCAGAGACGCTGCTGCCACATCATTGGCACTTCCTACAACTTGTGCTCCTGCACGATCACACAAGTGCTCTGCACAAATGTCTAACACGTACACAGCAACAGTATGCTCTCACGAGGTCAAGGCAACAAAGATCATTCTTGGCAAGACCTCTCAAACTAGGCAAATGACATTCTCCATCACTAAAGGCATTTGATATGCTTATCTATTGATTTGGTGTTTTGCCTATTTGTTGTGTACAACTTTTGACGATACACCTTTGATGATATATTCAGGCAGATGATATATTTTTACCTGTTTTTGCATGACATCACATGTCATGTGTGTTTCTGCATATGTACCAATATCTTCAAATCAACCTAATCCTATCAAGGGCCCAACTGGACATCCAATGACAGTGTATGCACTAGCTTATAGAAGCAGCACATTTAACTGTGTTTGTAGCTAAAATGGGGATAGATGAATATAAAAAGAAGAAGAAATAGGTATGTCTATGACTGCAACTAGTCCTTTTCTCGGTGGTTGTCCTTAAGATGGGAACACTTCCATTTTCCTGAGGTTGAGCAGAGAGAGCGAGAGAAAGCAGTCATGGTCATGGGTTGTCTTTTAATTTTACCACAGCAACAGCATATGAACTATTCCATCTTTACGGTCTGCTGTAGAATGAATGGTCTGACATGTCTGATGTGTATGTTGTTGTTTTGTTCTCTGTATAGAAGAAGATGGCTCTGGTATTGAGCTTCGGGTCCTGGAGAAATGACCCCTTGTTCCTCTCTAATTTTCCCTGTGCTGGAACAAGACGTTGAATTGTCTGTAGCTTTACTGTTTGAGTAAGAGAGGATTATAAATGTTTTACAATGTTTTAAAATGTTGATAATAGTGCCTAGGGCACTGGAAGATGTATTGATTCATGAGTATTCTCATATTTTAGCAGAATCTTTTAGCATCTTTTTACACACCTTTTTGTTTTGTTCTTGCATGCAGTAGGGGTTTAGACATCAATTAAGCAAATGCTGTTGAGGTGTGAATGATACTGTATGTTTTTCTTCGCTGTCCATTGTGAATGAAGTCAGCATAGATCATTTTTCTGGTTTTGTTTATCATTATTTTGGGGGGATTTGTTTATCATAATTTTCTTTTGGCCTAATCAGATTTTCAAATGAGCACAATGATTTTCTAAACATTTGATAGAATTTCTGAAACAGTTTTTAAATATATGAATCAAAATATAATATGTCAGACTCATTGTCAGTCGCAGGTGTGTTTTCTCTTTTTTTTTTACTGTAAGCCTACACTTCCACAATGTATGGTAAAGCATGATCGGTATTTTATTTCTTACAATCTAGTCAGCAGCACTTCTTAGTTTTTCCCATGCAAAGGACTATAGCCTACAGCCGTCCTTCGTATTTACGTCCCAGACTCCTACCTCTATCACCTTAACCTGCAGCTGAGTTTCTCGCCGGGCACGGTGGCATGTGCCTGTAATCCAAGTCACTGGGAGGCTGAGGTTGGTGGATCAAGTGAGCTGAGGAGCTCTGGGCTGCAGCATGCTATGTTGAATGGGTATCCATGCTAAATTCGGTATCGATATGGTGTTCCTGGGGGAGCCCGGGACCACCAGGTTGTCTAAGGAGGGGTGAACCGGCCCAGGTCGGAAACGAAGCAGGTCAAATCCCCCGTGCTGTCCAGTAGTGGGATAATACCTGTGAGTAGATGCTGCAGTGCAGCCTTGGCAAGACATCGAGACCTAATCTTTTCATTTTTCAAAAACGTATTTTTATCTGCTTCACGAATTGCCACTTCGAAATGTTTATCAGACCATGAAAAGTCGACACTTTTTTGCAGCTTTCCAAAAACAATTACCGTTATACCTTCTGATAATCGAGAATTATACTAACTACTACTGACGAAATGTGTGAATACCGGTAACATAATGCAGCACGGACCGTTGAGGGAGTAGTAAGTGCTAGCGCGATGCTTAGCATGAAACTGAGGCCAGCTCTCCCATCACCATCGACAGACAGACAGTTCGGATAGGTTCATTTACCTGTGTGAAATGAGCCACAATAATGATTAGCCAATCGTTGGAATTTGAGATTCACCTTCAAATTAAAAGTCCCTTATTGAAGGTGATGCAAACGAATACAAAAAGTGGAATCATGTCATATGTTTGTACTAGATTAAGTTATACAAGGTTGGAATGTTGTTACATAATTTAAAATACAATAATTAATATATTTGACAATACTCAGAAAACAATTGAAATCACACTGTGGATATTTTAGACTGCATAATTGCATTGGGCATACTTGTATGCACTGTACAGCCTTAACTATTTTTTTTTACCTTTATTTAACTAGGAAGGTCAGTTAAGATAAAAAATTTGCTTTCAATGACAGCCTAGGATCAGTGGTTGGTCCTTATTCAGGAGTAGAATGACAGATTTTTTATTTTGTCAGCTTAGAGATGTGAACTTGCAACCATTCAGTTACTAGTCCAACACTCTAACCACTAGGCTACCTGCCATCCAACTTTGAAATGTGAACCCATGAAATGGAGTATCAGTATACTCAGTGACACTTACAGAACACAATTTTCAAAGGTTTACAGAAATATTAGTGTCTCCGCACTTATTGCAGGACTTTGACTGTGGGAAATCACCTCACTATTCAGCCTATTGTGCGTATCGGAAATCCATATTGCACTCAGCCTTACCTATGGATTGTGCACCGATGAAATGGGGTATCAGCCTACTCAGTGACACCCATTTGGACCATTTCCCTGTCCTGCTAAGCATTCAAAATGTACTGAGAACTTTTTGGTGTCAGGGAAAACGCATGGAGTAAAAAGTACATTATTTTCTTTAGGAATGTAGTGAAGTAAAAGTAAAAGTTGAAAAAAAATACAAATAGTAAATATAGTACAGATACCCCCAAAAACGACTTAATTAGTACTTTAAAGTATTTTATTTAAGTACTTTACACCACTGCCCATTATTTCACAACACCTCAGTGAGCTATGTACTAGCCTTGATGTATTTGCTCCATCTAGTGCTAATAGTTTATAGTTCATTTGTAGTAACTTTGCCTTAACAACCTTTTACTGCAGTGAGCTAAATCAGGGTCACACAAAGTGTTTCTTGGTAGTCTTAAACACATCTACTTTGAAACCAAAGTATACACCTCACACAAATGGTTATTGGCTTAAAAAAAGAAGACACATGTACCATGTCAGATATAGAGTTGAAATATATTCAATTATGAG
The DNA here is from genome assembly GCF_045679555.1 of Salvelinus alpinus. NCBI lineage: Eukaryota > Metazoa > Chordata > Actinopteri > Salmoniformes > Salmonidae > Salvelinus > Salvelinus alpinus. The sequence continues at coordinate 41,346,667 of NC_092112.1, read as the reverse complement.
TTTGCATTCCAATATTACACTTTATATACATCACAGAATATTGAAATATGACTCAACCGTTTGAAATAGAAACACCAGATTTTCTGCAGTCTTTAAAAAAATCTGTTTATTAATTATGAAATGACAAATATTAATAATATTTCACCCATGACTGCATCATTTGACAGCAGAAAAGGCTACTATGGTCATATTAATTTGATTGGTTAATCAGACATGGTATTCCTTCCTTCCTCTAATTCTGTGTACATTTTACTTTTCTTTAAGTAGTCTACAGGACAGAAATAAATCAAGTGACATAGTCTACATGTCAACAGAACATATCAGTGAGTGGAATCAAGTCTCTTGTCTCTCCAGGGACTTGGACGGCATTCAGAGACGCTGCTGCCACATCATTGGCACTTCCTACAACTTGTGCTCCTGCACGATCACACAAGTGCTCTGCACAAATGTCTAACACGTACACAGCAACAGTATGCTCTCACGAGGTCAAGGCAACAAAGATCATTCTTGGCAAGACCTCTCAAACTAGGCAAATGACATTCTCCATCACTAAAGGCATTTGATATGCTTATCTATTGATTTGGTGTTTTGCCTATTTGTTGTGTACAACTTTTGACGATACACCTTTGATGATATATTCAGGCAGATGATATATTTTTACCTGTTTTTGCATGACATCACATGTCATGTGTGTTTCTGCATATGTACCAATATCTTCAAATCAACCTAATCCTATCAAGGGCCCAACTGGACATCCAATGACAGTGTATGCACTAGCTTATAGAAGCAGCACATTTAACTGTGTTTGTAGCTAAAATGGGGATAGATGAATATAAAAAGAAGAAGAAATAGGTATGTCTATGACTGCAACTAGTCCTTTTCTCGGTGGTTGTCCTTAAGATGGGAACACTTCCATTTTCCTGAGGTTGAGCAGAGAGAGCGAGAGAAAGCAGTCATGGTCATGGGTTGTCTTTTAATTTTACCACAGCAACAGCATATTAACTATTCCATCTTTACGGTCTGCTGTAGAATGAATGGTCTGACATTTCTGATGTGTATGTTGTTGTTTTGTTCTCTGTATAGAAGAAGATGGCTCTGGTATTGAGCTTCAGGTCCTGGAGAAATGACCCCTTGTTCCTCTCTAATTTTCCCTGTGCTGGAACAAGACGTTGAATTGTCTGTAGCTTTACTGTTTGAGTAAGAGAGGATTATAAATGTTTTACAATGTTTTAAAATGTTGATAATAGTGCCTAGGGCACTGGAAGATGTATTGATTCATGAGTATTCTCATATTTTAGCAGAATCTTTTAGCATCTTTTTACACACCTTTTTGTTTTGTTCTTGCATGCAGTAGGGGTTTAGACATCAATTAAGCAAATGCTGTTGAGGTGTGAATGATACTGTATGTTTTTCTTCGCTGTCCATTGTGAATGAAGTCAGCATAGATCATTTTTCTGGTTTTGTTTATCATTATTTTGGGGGGATTTGTTTATCATAATTTTCTTTTGGCCTAATCAGATTTTCAAATGAGCACAATGATTTTCTAAACATTTGATAGAATTTCTGAAACAGTTTTTAAATATATGAATCAAAATATAATATGTCAGACTCATTGTCAGTCGCAGGTGTGTTTTCACTTTTTTTTTTTACTGTAAGCCTACACTTCCACAATGTATGGTAAAGCATGATCCGTATTTTATTTCTTACAATCTAGTCAGCAGCACTTCTTAGTTTTTCCCATGCAAAGGACTATAGCCTACAGCCGTCCTTCGTATTTACGTCCCAGACTCCTACCTCTATCACCTTAACCTGCAGCTGAGTTTCTCGCCGGGCACGGTGGCATGTGCCTGTAATCCAAGTCACTGGGAGGCTGAGGTTGGTGGATCAAGTGAGCTGAGGAGCTCTGGGCTGCAGCATGCTATGTTGAATGGGTATCCATGCTAAATTCGGTATCGATATGGTGTTCCTGGGGGAGCCCGGGACCACCAGGTTGTCTAAGGAGGGGTGAACCGGCCCAGGTCGGAAACGAAGCAGGTCAAATCCCCCGTGCTGTCCAGTAGTGGGATAATACCTGTGAGTAGATGCTGCAGTGCAGCCTTGGCAAGACATCGAGACCAAATCTTTTCATTTTTCAAAAACGTATTTTTATCTGCTTCACGAATTGCCACTTCGAAATGTTTATCAGACCATGAAAAGTCGACACTTTTTTGCAGCTTTCCAAAAACAATTACAGTTATACCTTCTGATAATCGAGAATTATACTAACTACTACTGACGAAATGTGTGAATACCGGTAACATAATGCAGCACGGACCGTTGAGGGAGTAGTAAGTGCTAGCGCGATGCTTAGCATGAAACTGAGGCCAGCTCTCCCATCACCATCGACAGACAGACAGTTCGGATAGGTTCATTTACCTGTGTGAAATGAGACACAATAATGATTAGCCAATCGTTGGAATTTGAGATTCACCTTCAAATTAAAAGTCCCCTATTGAAGGTGATGCAAACGAATACAAAAAGTGGAATCATGTCATATGTTTGTACTAGATTAAGTTATACAAGGTTGGAATGTTGTTACATAATTTAAAATACAATAATTAATATATTTGACAATACTCAGAAAACAATTGAAATCACACTGTGGATATTTTAGACTGCATAATTGCATTGGGCATACTTGTATGCACTGTACAGCCTTAACTATTTTTTTTTACCTTTATTTAACTAGGAAGGTCAGTTAAGATAAAAAATTTGCTTTCAATGACAGCCTAGGATCAGTGGTTGGTCCTTATTCAGGAGTAGAATGACAGATTTTTTATTTTGTCAGCTTAGAGATGTGAACTTGCAACCATTCAGTTACTAGTCCAACACTCTAACCACTAGGCTACCTGCAATCCAACTTTGAAATGTGAACCCATGAAATGGAGTATCAGTATACTCAGTGACACTTACAGAACACAATTTTCAAAGGTTTACAGAAATATTAGTGTCTCCGCACTTATTGCAGGACTTTGACTGTGGGAAATCACCTCACTATTCAGCCTATTGTGCGTATCGGAAATCCATATTGCACTCAGCCTTACCTATGGATTGTGCACCGATGAAATGGGGTATCAGCCTACTCAGTGACACCCATTTGGACCATTTCCCTGTCCTGCTAAGCATTCAAAATGTACTGAGAACTTTTTGGTGTCAGGGAAAACGCATGGAGTAAAAAGTACATTATTTTCTTTAGGAATGTAGTGAAGTAAAAGTAAAAGTTGAAAAAAAATACAAATAGTAAATATAGTACAGATACCCCCAAAAACGACTTAATTAGTACTTTAAAGTATTTTATTTAAGTACTTTACACCACTGCCCATTATTTCACAACACCTCAGTGAGCTATGTACTAGCCTTGATGTATTTGCTCCATCTAGTGCTAATAGTTTATAGTTCATTTGTAGTAACTTTGCCTTAACAACCTTTTACTGCAGTGAGCTAAATCAGGGTCACACAAAGTGTTTCTTGGTAGTCTTAAACACATCTACTTTGAAACCAAAGTATACACCTCACACAAATGGTTATTGGCTTAAAAAAAGAAGACACATGTACCATGTCAGATATAGAGTTGAAATATATTCAATTATGAGTTTGCATTCCAATATTACACTTTATATACATCACAGAATATTGAAATATGACTCAACCGTTTGAAATAGAAACACCAGATTTTCTGCAGTCTTTAAAAAAATCTGTTTATTAATTATGAAATGACAAATATTAATAATATTTCACCCATGACTGCATCATTTGACAGCAGAAAAGGCTACTATGGTCATATTAATTTGATTGGTTAATCAGACATGGTATTCCTTCCTTCCTCTAATTCTGTGTACATTTTACTTTTCTTTAAGTAGTCTACAGGACAGAAATAAATCAAGTGACATAGTCTACATGTCAACAGAACATATCAGTGAGTGGAATCAAGTCTCTTGTCTCTCCAGGGACTTGGACGGCATTCAGAGACGCTGCTGCCACATCATTGGCACTTCCTACAACTTGTGCTCCTGCACGATCACACAAGTGCTCTGCACAAATGTCTAACACGTACACAGCAACAGTATGCTCTCACGAGGTCAAGGCAACAAAGATCATTCTTGGCAAGACCTCTCAAACTAGGCAAATGACATTCTCCATCACTAAAGGCATTTGATATGCTTATCTATTGATTTGGTGTTTTGCCTATTTGTTGTGTACAACTTTTGACGATACACCTTTGATGATATATTCAGGCAGATGATATATTTTTACCTGTTTTTGCATGACATCACATGTCATGTGTGTTTCTGCATATGTACCAATATCTTCAAATCAACCTAATCCTATCAAGGGCCCAACTGGACATCCAATGACAGTGTATGCACTAGCTTATAGAAGCAGCACATTTAACTGTGTTTGTAGCTAAAATGGGGATAGATGAATATAAAAAGAAGAAGAAATAGGTATGTCTATGACTGCAACTAGTCCTTTTCTCGGTGGTTGTCCTTAAGATGGGAACACTTCCATTTTCCTGAGGTTGAGCAGAGAGAGCGAGAGAAAGCAGTCATGGTCATGGGTTGTCTTTTAATTTTACCACAGCAACAGCATATTAACTATTCCATCTTTACGGTCTGCTGTAGAATGAATGGTCTGACATTTCTGATGTGTATGTTGTTGTTTTGTTCTCTGTATAGAAGAAGATGGCTCTGGTATTGAGCTTCAGGTCCTGGAGAAATGACCCCTTGTTCCTCTCTAATTTTCCCTGTGCTGGAACAAGACGTTGAATTGTCTGTAGCTTTACTGTTTGAGTAAGAGAGGATTATAAATGTTTTACAATGTTTTAAAATGTTGATAATAGTGCCTAGGGCACTGGAAGATGTATTGATTCATGAGTATTCTCATATTTTAGCAGAATCTTTTAGCATCTTTTTACACACCTTTTTGTTTTGTTCTTGCATGCAGTAGGGGTTTAGACATCAATTAAGCAAATGCTGTTGAGGTGTGAATGATACTGTATGTTTTTCTTCGCTGTCCATTGTGAATGAAGTCAGCATAGATCATTTTTCTGGTTTTGTTTATCATTATTTTGGGGGGATTTGTTTATCATAATTTTCTTTTGGCCTAATCAGATTTTCAAATGAGCACAATGATTTTCTAAACATTTGATAGAATTTCTGAAACAGTTTTTAAATATATGAATCAAAATATAATATGTCAGACTCATTGTCAGTCGCAGGTGTGTTTTCTCTTTTTTTTTTACTGTAAGCCTACACTTCCACAATGTATGGTAAAGCATGATCCGTATTTTATTTCTTACAATCTAGTCAGCAGCACTTCTTAGTTTTTCCCATGCAAAGGACTATAGCCTACAGCCGTCCTTCGTATTTACGTCCCAGACTCCTACCTCTATCACCTTAACCTGCAGCTGAGTTTCTCGCCGGGCACGGTGGCATGTGCCTGTAATCCAAGTCACTGGGAGGCTGAGGTTGGTGGATCAAGTGAGCTGAGGAGCTCTGGGCTGCAGCATGCTATGTTGAATGGGTGTCCATGCTAAGTTCGGTATCGATATGGTGTTCCTGGGGGAGCCCGGGACCACCAGGTTGTCTAAGGAGGGGTGAACCGGCCCAGGTCGGAAACGAAGCAGGTCAAATCCCCCGTGCTGTCCAGTAGTGGGATAATGCCTGTGAGTAGATGCTGCAGTGCAGCCTTGGCAAGACATCGAGACCAAATCTTTTCATTTTTCAAAAACGTATTTTTATCTGCTTCACGAATTGCCACTTCGAAATGTTTATCAGACCATGAAAAGTCGACACTTTTTTGCAGCTTTCCAAAAACAATTACCAGTTATACCTTCTGATAATCGAGAATTATACTAACTACTACTGACGAAATGTGTGAATACCGGTAACATAATGCAGCACGGACCGTTGAGGGAGTAGTAAGTGCTAGCGCGATGCTTAGCATGAAACTGAGGCCAGCTCTCCCATCACCATCGACAGACAGACAGTTCGGATAGGTTCATTTACCTGTGTGAAATGAGACACAATAATGATTAGCCAATCGTTGGAATTTGAGATTCACCTTCAAATTAAAAGTCCCCTATTGAAGGTGATGCAAACGAATACAAAAAGTGGAATCATGTCATATGTTTGTACTAGATTAAGTTATACAAGGTTGGAATGTTGTTACATAATTTAAAATACAATAATTAATATATTTGACAATACTCAGAAAACAATTGAAATCACACTGTGGATATTTTAGACTGCATAATTGCATTGGGCATACTTGTATGCACTGTACAGCCTTAACTATTTTTTTTTACCTTTATTTAACTAGGAAGGTCAGTTAAGATAAAAAATTTGCTTTCAATGACAGCCTAGGATCAGTGGTTGGTCCTTATTCAGGAGTAGAATGACAGATTTTTTATTTTGTCAGCTTAGAGATGTGAACTTGCAACCATTCAGTTACTAGTCCAACACTCTAACCACTAGGCTACCTGCAATCCAACTTTGAAATGTGAACCCATGAAATGGAGTATCAGTATACTCAGTGACACTTACAGAACACAATTTTCAAAGGTTTACAGAAATATTAGTGTCTCCGCACTTATTGCAGGACTTTGACTGTGGGAAATCACCTCACTATTCAGCCTATTGTGCGTATCGGAAATCCATATTGCACTCAGCCTTACCTATGGATTGTGCACCGATGAAATGGGGTATCAGCCTACTCAGTGACACCCATTTGGACCATTTCCCTGTCCTGCTAAGCATTCAAAATGTACTGAGAACTTTTTGGTGTCAGGGAAAACGCATGGAGTAAAAAGTACATTATTTTCTTTAGGAATGTAGTGAAGTAAAAGTAAAAGTTGAAAAAAAATACAAATAGTAAATATAGTACAGATACCCCCAAAAACGACTTAATTAGTACTTTAAAGTATTTTATTTAAGTACTTTACACCACTGCCCATTATTTCACAACACCTCAGTGAGCTATGTACTAGCCTTGATGTATTTGCTCCATCTAGTGCTAATAGTTTATAGTTCATTTGTAGTAACTTTGCCTTAACAACCTTTTACTGCAGTGAGCTAAATCAGGGTCACACAAAGTGTTTCTTGGTAGTCTTAAACACATCTACTTTGAAACCAAAGTATACACCTCACACAAATGGTTATTGGCTTAAAAAAAGAAGACACATGTACCATGTCAGATATAGAGTTGAAATATATTCAATTATGAGTTTGCATTCCAATATTACACTTTATATACATCACAGAATATTGAAATATGACTCAACCGTTTGAAATAGAAACACCAGATTTTCTGCAGTCTTTAAAAAAATCTGTTTATTAATTATGAAATGACAAATATTAATAATATTTCACCCATGACTGCATCATTTGACAGCAGAAAAGGCTACTATGGTCATATTAATTTGATTGGTTAATCAGACATGGTATTCCTTCCTTCCTCTAATTCTGTGTACATTTTACTTTTCTTTAAGTAGTCTACAGGACAGAAATAAATCAAGTGACATAGTCTACATGTCAACAGAACATATCAGTGAGTGGAATCAAGTCTCTTGTCTCTCCAGGGACTTGGACGGCATTCAGAGACGCTGCTGCCACATCATTGGCACTTCCTACAACTTGTGCTCCTGCACGATCACACAAGTGCTCTGCACAAATGTCTAACACGTACACAGCAACAGTATGCTCTCACGAGGTCAAGGCAACAAAGATCATTCTTGGCAAGACCTCTCAAACTAGGCAAATGACATTCTCCATCACTAAAGGCATTTGATATGCTTATCTATTGATTTGGTGTTTTGCCTATTTGTTGTGTACAACTTTTGACGATACACCTTTGATGATATATTCAGGCAGATGATATATTTTTACCTGTTTTTGCATGACATCACATGTCATGTGTGTTTCTGCATATGTACCAATATCTTCAAATCAACCTAATCCTATCAAGGGCCCAACTGGACATCCAATGACAGTGTATGCACTAGCTTATAGAAGCAGCACATTTAACTGTGTTTGTAGCTAAAATGGGGATAGATGAATATAAAAAGAAGAAGAAATAGGTATGTCTATGACTGCAACTAGTCCTTTTCTCGGTGGTTGTCCTTAAGATGGGAACACTTCCATTTTCCTGAGGTTGAGCAGAGAGAGCGAGAGAAAGCAGTCATGGTCATGGGTTGTCTTTTAATTTTACCACAGCAACAGCATATGAACTATTCCATCTTTACGGTCTGCTGTAGAATGAATGGTCTGACATGTCTGATGTGTATGTTGTTGTTTTGTTCTCTGTATAGAAGAAGATGGCTCTGGTATTGAGCTTCGGGTCCTGGAGAAATGACCCCTTGTTCCTCTCTAATTTTCCCTGTGCTGGAACAAGACGTTGAATTGTCTGTAGCTTTACTGTTTGAGTAAGAGAGGATTATAAATGTTTTACAATGTTTTAAAATGTTGATAATAGTGCCTAGGGCACTGGAAGATGTATTGATTCATGAGTATTCTCATATTTTAGCAGAATCTTTTAGCATCTTTTTACACACCTTTTTGTTTTGTTCTTGCATGCAGTAGGGGTTTAGACATCAATTAAGCAAATGCTGTTGAGGTGTGAATGATACTGTATGTTTTTCTTCGCTGTCCATTGTGAATGAAGTCAGCATAGATCATTTTTCTGGTTTTGTTTATCATTATTTTGGGGGGATTTGTTTATCATAATTTTCTTTTGGCCTAATCAGATTTTCAAATGAGCACAATGATTTTCTAAACATTTGATAGAATTTCTGAAACAGTTTTTAAATATATGAATCAAAATATAATATGTCAGACTCATTGTCAGTCGCAGGTGTGTTTTCACTTTTTTTTTTTACTGTAAGCCTACACTTCCACAATGTATGGTAAAGCATGATCCGTATTTTATTTCTTACAATCTAGTCAGCAGCACTTCTTAGTTTTTCCCATGCAAAGGACTATAGCCTACAGCCGTCCTTCGTATTTACGTCCCAGACTCCTACCTCTATCACCTTAACCTGCAGCTGAGTTTCTCGCCGGGCACGGTGGCATGTGCCTGTAATCCAAGTCACTGGGAGGCTGAGGTTGGTGGATCAAGTGAGCTGAGGAGCTCTGGGCTGCGGCATGCTATGTTGAATGGGTATCCATGCTAAATTCGGTATCGATATGGTGTTCCTGGGGGAGCCCGGGACCACCAGGTTGTCTAAGGAGGGGTGAACCGGCCCAGGTCGGAAACGAAGCAGGTCAAATCCCCCGTGCTGTCCAGTAGTGGGATAATACCTGTGAGTAGATGCTGCAGTGCAGCCTTGGCAAGACATCGAGACCAAATCTTTTCATTTTTCAAAAACGTATTTTTATCTGCTTCACGAATTGCCACTTCGAAATGTTTATCAGACCATGAAAAGTCGACACTTTTTTGCAGCTTTCCAAAAACAATTACAGTTATACCTTCTGATAATCGAGAATTATACTAACTACTACTGACGAAATGTGTGAATACCGGTAACATAATGCAGCACGGACCGTTGAGGGAGTAGTAAGTGCTAGCGCGATGCTTAGCATGAAACTGAGGCCAGCTCTCCCATCACCATCGACAGACAGACAGTTCGGATAGGTTCATTTACCTGTGTGAAATGAGACACAATAATGATTAGCCAATCGTTGGAATTTGAGATTCACCTTCAAATTAAAAGTCCCCTATTGAAGGTGATGCAAACGAATACAAAAAGTGGAATCATGTCATATGTTTGTACTAGATTAAGTTATACAAGGTTGGAATGTTGTTACATAATTTAAAATACAATAATTAATATATTTGACAATACTCAGAAAACAATTGAAATCACACTGTGGATATTTTAGACTGCATAATTGCATTGGGCATACTTGTATGCACTGTACAGCCTTAACTATTTTTTTTTACCTTTATTTAACTAGGAAGGTCAGTTAAGATAAAAAATTTGCTTTCAATGACAGCCTAGGATCAGTGGTTGGTCCTTATTCAGGAGTAGAATGACAGATTTTTTATTTTGTCAGCTTAGAGATGTGAACTTGGAACCATTCAGTTACTAGTCCAACACTCTAACCACTAGGCTACCTGCAATCCAACTTTGAAATGTGAACCCATGAAATGGAGTATCAGTATACTCAGTGACACTTACAGAACACAATTTTCAAAGGTTTACAGAAATATTAGTGTCTCCGCACTTATTGCAGGACTTTGACTGTGGGAAATCACCTCACTATTCAGCCTATTGTGCGTATCGGAAATCCATATTGCACTCAGCCTTACCTATGGATTGTGCACCGATGAAATGGGGTATCAGCCTACTCAGTGACACCCATTTGGACCATTTCCCTGTCCTGCTAAGCATTCAAAATGTACTGAGAACTTTTTGGTGTCAGGGAAAACGCATGGAGTAAAAAGTACATTATTTTCTTTAGGAATGTAGTGAAGTAAAAGTAAAAGTTGAAAAAAAATACAAATAGTAAATATAGTACAGATACCCCCAAAAACGACTTAATTAGTACTTTAAAGTATTTTATTTAAGTACTTTACACCACTGCCCATTATTTCACAACACCTCAGTGAGCTATGTACTAGCCTTGATGTATTTGCTCCATCTAGTGCTAATAGTTTATAGTTCATTTGTAGTAACTTTGCCTTAACAACCTTTTACTGCAGTGAGCTAAATCAGGGTCACACAAAGTGTTTCTTGGTAGTCTTAAACACATCTACTTTGAAACCAAAGTATACACCTCACACAAATGGTTATTGGCTTAAAAAAAGAAGACACATGTACCATGTCAGATATAGAGTTGAAATATATTCAATTATGAGTTTGCATTCCAATATTACACTTTATATACATCACAGAATATTGAAATATGACTCAACCGTTTGAAATAGAAACACCAGATTTTCTGCAGTCTTTAAAAAAATCTGTTTATTAATTATGAAATGACAAATATTAATAATATTTCACCCATGACTGCATCATTTGACAGCAGAAAAGGCTACTATGGTCATATTAATTTGATTGGTTAATCAGACATGGTATTCCTTCCTTCCTCTAATTCTGTGTACATTTTACTTTTCTTTAAGTAGTCTACAGGACAGAAATAAATCAAGTGACATAGTCTACATGTCAACAGAACATATCAGTGAGTGGAATCAAGTCTCTTGTCTCTCCAGGGACTTGGACGGCATTCAGAGACGCTGCTGCCACATCATTGGCACTTCCTACAACTTGTGCTCCTGCACGATCACACAAGTGCTCTGCACAAATGTCTAACACGTACACAGCAACAGTATGCTCTCACGAGGTCAAGGCAACAAAGATCATTCTTGGCAAGACCTCTCAAACTAGGCAAATGACATTCTCCATCACTAAAGGCATTTGATATGCTTATCTATTGATTTGGTGTTTTGCCTATTTGTTGTGTACAACTTTTGACGATACACCTTTGATGATATATTCAGGCAGATGATATATTTTTACCTGTTTTTGCATGACATCACATGTCATGTGTGTTTCTGCATATGTACCAATATCTTCAAATCAACCTAATCCTATCAAGGGCCCAACTGGACATCCAATGACAGTGTATGCACTAGCTTATAGAAGCAGCACATTTAACTGTGTTTGTAGCTAAAATGGGGATAGATGAATATAAAAAGAAGAAGAAATAGGTATGTCTATGACTGCAACTAGTCCTTTTCTCGGTGGTTGTCCTTAAGATGGGAACACTTCCATTTTCCTGAGGTTGAGCAGAGAGAGCGAGAGAAAGCAGTCATGGTCATGGGTTGTCTTTTAATTTTACCACAGCAACAGCATATTAACTATTCCATCTTTACGGTCTGCTGTAGAATGAATGGTCTGACATGTCTGATGTGTATGTTGTTGTTTTGTTCTCTGTATAGAAGAAGATGGCTCTGGTATTGAGCTTCGGGTCCTGGAGAAATGACCCCTTGTTCCTCTCTAATTTTCCCTGTGCTGGAACAAGACGTTGAATTGTCTGTAGCTTTACTGTTTGAGTAAGAGAGGATTATAAATGTTTTACAATGTTTTAAAATGTTGATAATAGTGCCTAGGGCACTGGAAGATGTATTGATTCATGAGTATTCTCATATTTTAGCAGAATCTTTTAGCATCTTTTTACACACCTTTTTGTTTTGTTCTTGCATGCAGTAGGGGTTTAGACATCAATTAAGCAAATGCTGTTGAGGTGTGAATGATACTGTATGTTTTTCTTCGCTGTCCATTGTGAATGAAGTCAGCATAGATCATTTTTCTGGTTTTGTTTATCATTATTTTGGGGGGATTTGTTTATCATAATTTTCTTTTGGCCTAATCAGATTTTCAAATGAGCACAATGATTTTCTAAACATTTGATAGAATTTCTGAAACAGTTTTTAAATATATGAATCAAAATATAATATGTCAGACTCATTGTCAGTCGCAGGTGTGTTTTCTCTTTTTTTTTTACTGTAAGCCTACACTTCCACAATGTATGGTAAAGCATGATCCGTATTTTATTTCTTACAATCTAGTCAGCAGCACTTCTTAGTTTTTCCCATGCAAAGGACTATAGCCTACAGCCGTCCTTCGTATTTACGTCCCAGACTCCTACCTCTATCACCTTAACCTGCAGCTGAGTTTCTCGCCGGGCACGGTGGCATGTGCCTGTAATCCAAGTCACTGGGAGGCTGAGGTTGGTGGATCAAGTGAGCTGAGGAGCTCTGGGCTGCAGCATGCTATGTTGAATGGGTGTCCATGCTAAGTTCGGTATCGATATGGTGTTCCTGGGGGAGCCCGGGACCACCAGGTTGTCTAAGGAGGGGTGAACCGGCCCAGGTCGGAAACGAAGCAGGTCAAATCCCCCGTGCTGTCCAGTAGATGGATAATGCCTGTGAGTAGATGCTGCAGTGCAGCCTTGGCAAGACATCGAGACCTAATCTTTTCATTTTTCAAAAACGTATTTTTATCTGCTTCACGAATTGCCACTTCGAAATGTTTATCAGACCATGAAAAGTCCACACTTTTTTGCAGCTTTCCAAAAACAATTACCGTTATACCTTCTGATAATCGAGAATTATACTAACTACTACTGACGAAATGTGTGAATACCGGTAACATAATGCAGCACGGACCGTTGAGGGAGTAGTAAGTGCTGCTAAATGACTTAAATGTAATGTAAATGCTAGCGCGATGCTTAGCATGAAACTGAGGCCAGCTCTCCCATCACCATCGACAGACAGACAGTTCGGATTGGTTCATTTACCTGTGTGAAATGAGCCACAATAATGATTAGCCAATCGTTGGAATTTGAGATTTACCTTCAAATTAAAAGTCCCTTATTGAAGGTGATGCAAACGAATACAAAAAGTGGAATCATGTCATAAGTTTGTACTAGATTAAGTTATACAAGGTTGGAATGTTGTTACATAATTTAAAATACAATAATTAATATATTTGACAATAATCAGAAAACAATTGAAATCACACTGTGGATATTTTAGACTGCATAATTGCATTGGGCATACTTGTATGCACTGTACAGCCTTAACTATTTTTTTTAACCTTTTTTTAACTAGGAAGGTCAGTTAAGATAAAAAACTTGTTTTCAATGAGAGCAGTTGGTCCTTATTCAGGGGTAGAATGAGAGATTTTCTATTTTGTAATCTTAGAGATGTGAACTTGCAACCATTCAGTTACTAGTCCAACACTCTAACCACTAGGCTACCTGCCATCCAACTATGAAATTTGAACCCATGAAATGGAGTATCAGTATACTCAGTGACACTTACAGAACACAATTTTCAAAGGTTGACAGAAATATTAGTGTCTCCGCACTTATTGCAGGACTTTGACTGTGTGAAATCCCCTCACTATTCAGCCTATTGTGCGTATCGGAAATCCATATTGCACTCAGCCTTACCTATGGATTGTGCACCGATGAAATGAGGTATCAGCCTACTCAGTGACACCCATTTGGACCATTTCCCTGTCCTGCAAAGCATTCAAAATGTACTGAGAACTTTTTGGTGTCAGGGAGTAAAAAGTACATTATTTTCTTTAGGAATGTAGTGAAGTAAAAGTAAAAGTTGAAAAAATTACAAATAGTAAATATAGTACAGATACCCCCAAAAACGACTTAATTAATACTTTAAAGTATTTTATTTAAGTACTTTACACCACTGCCCATTATTTCACAACACCTCAGTGAGCTATGTACTAGCCTTGATGTATTTGCTCCATCTAGTGCTAATAGTTTATAGTTCATTTGTAGTAACTTTGCCTTAACAACCTTTTACTGCAGTGAGCTAAATCAGGGTCACACAAAGTGTTTCTTGGTAGTCTTAAACACATCTACTTTGAAACCAAAGTATACACCTCACACAAATGGTTATTGGCTTAAAAAAAGAAGACACATGTACCATGTCAGATATAGAGTTGAAATGTATTCAATTATGAGTTTGCATTCCAATATTACACTTTATATACATCACAGAATATTGAAATATGACTCAACCGTTTGAAATAGAAACACCAGATTTTCTGCAGTCTTTTTAAAATTATGTTTATTAATTATGAAATGACAAATATTAATAATATTCCACCCATGACTGCATCATTTGACAGCAGAAAGGGTACTATGGTCATATTAATTTGATTGGTTAATCAGACATGGTATTCCTTCCTTCCTCTAATTCTGTGTACATTTTACTTTTCTTTAAGTAGTGTACAGGACAGAAATAAGTCAAGTGACATAGTCTACATGTCAACAGAACATATCAGTGAGTGGAATCAAGTCTCTTGTCTCTCCAGGGACTTGGACGGCATTCAGAGACGCTGCTGCCACATCATTGGCACTTCCTACAACTTGTGCTCCTGCACGATCACACAAGTGCTCTGCACAAATGTCTAACACGTACACAGCAACAGTATGCTCTCACGAGGTCAAGGCAACAAAGATCATTCTTGGCAAGAGCTCTCAAACTAGGCAAATGACATTCTCCATCACTAAAGGCATTTGATATGCTTATCTATTGATTTGGTGTTTTGCCTATTTGTTGTGTACAACTTTTGATGATACACCTTTGATGATATATTCAGGCAGATGATATATTTTTACCTGTTTTTGCATGACATCACATGTCATGTGTGTTTCTGCATATGTACCAATATCTTCAAATCAACCTAATCCTATCAAGGGCCCAACTGGACATCCAATGACAGTGTATGCACTAGCTTATAGAAGCAGCACATTTAACTGTGTTTGTAGCTAAAATGGGGATAGATGAATATAAAAAGAAGAAGAAATAGGTATGTCTATGACTGCAACTAGTCCTTTTCTCGGTGGTTGTCCTTAAGATGGGAACACTTCCATTTTCCTGAGGTTGAGCAGAGAGAGCGAGAGAAAGCAGTCATGGTCATGGGTTGTCTTTTAATTTTACCACAGCAACAGCATATGAACTATTCCATCTTTACGGTCTGCTGTAGAATGAATGGTCTGACATGTCTGATGTGTATGTTGTTGTTTTGTTCTCTGTATAGAAGAAGATGGCTCTGGTATTGAGCTTCGGGTCCTGGAGAAATGACCCCTTGTTCCTCTCTAATTTTCCCTGTGCTGGAACAAGACGTTGAATTGTCTGTA
Organism: Salvelinus alpinus; assembly: GCF_045679555.1. NCBI lineage: Eukaryota > Metazoa > Chordata > Actinopteri > Salmoniformes > Salmonidae > Salvelinus > Salvelinus alpinus. Next base: position 41,330,951 of record NC_092112.1, on the reverse strand, counting down.
GCTTTACTGTTTGAGTAAGAGAGGATTATAAATGTTTTACAATGTTTTAAAATGTTGATAATAGTGCCTAGGGCACTGGAAGATGTATTGATTCATGAGTATTCTCATATTTTAGCAGAATCTTTTAGCATCTTTTTACACACCTTTTTGTTTTGTTCTTGCATGCAGTAGGGGTTTAGACATCAATTAAGCAAATGCTGTTGAGGTGTGAATGATACTGTATGTTTTTCTTCGCTGTCCATTGTGAATGAAGTCAGCATAGATCATTTTTCTGGTTTTGTTTATCATTATTTTGGGGGGATTTGTTTATCATAATTTTCTTTTGGCCTAATCAGATTTTCAAATGAGCACAATGATTTTCTAAACATTTGATAGAATTTCTGAAACAGTTTTTAAATATATGAATCAAAATATAATATGTCAGACTCATTGTCAGTCGCAGGTGTGTTTTCTCTTTTTTTTTTACTGTAAGCCTACACTTCCACAATGTATGGTAAAGCATGATCCGTATTTTATTTCTTACAATCTAGTCAGCAGCACTTCTTAGTTTTTCCCATGCAAAGGACTATAGCCTACAGCCGTCCTTCGTATTTACGTCCCAGACTCCTACCTCTATCACCTTAACCTGCAGCTGAGTTTCTCGCCGGGCACGGTGGCATGTGCCTGTAATCCAAGTCACTGGGAGGCTGAGGTTGGTGGATCAAGTGAGCTGAGGAGCTCTGGGCTGCAGCATGCTATGTTGAATGGGTGTCCATGCTAAGTTCGGTATCGATATGGTGTTCCTGGGGGAGCCCGGGACCACCAGGTTGTCTAAGGAGGGGTGAACCGGCCCAGGTCGGAAACGAAGCAGGTCAAATCCCCCGTGCTGTCCAGTAGTGGGATAATGCCTGTGAGTAGATGCTGCAGTGCAGCCTTGGCAAGACATCGAGACCAAATCTTTTCATTTTTCAAAAACGTATTTTTATCTGCTTCACGAATTGCCACTTCGAAATGTTTATCAGACCATGAAAAGTCAACACTTTTTTGCAGCTTTCCAAAAACAATTACCGTTATACCTTCTGATAATCGAGAATTATACTAACTACTACTGACGAAATGTGTGAATACCGGTAACATAATGCAGCACGGACCGTTGAGGGAGTAGTAAGTGCTAGCGCGATGCTTAGCATGAAACTGAGGCCAGCTCTCCCATCACCATCGACAGACAGACAGTTCGGATAGGTTCATTTACCTGTGTGAAATGAGCCACAATAATGATTAGCCAATCGTTGGAATTTGAGATTAACCTTCAAATTAAAAGTCCCTTATTGAAGTTGAAGGTGATGCAAACGAATACAAAAAGTGGAATCATGTCATATGTTTGTACTAGATTAAGTTATACAAGGTTGGAATGTTGTTACATAATTTAAAATACAATAATTAATATATTTGACAATACTCAGAAAACAATTGAAATCACACTGTGGATATTTTAGACTGCATAATTGCATTGGGCATACTTGTATGCACTGTACAGCCTTAACTATTTTTTTTTACCTTTATTTAACTAGGAAGGTCAGTTAAGATAAAAAATTTGCTTTCAATGACAGCCTAGGATCAGTGGTTGGTCCTTATTCAGGAGTAGAATGGCAGATTTTTTATTTTGTCAGCTTAGAGATGTGAACTTGCAACCATTCAGTTACTAGTCCAACACTCTAACCACTAGGCTACCTGCCATCCAACTTTGAAATGTGAACCCATGAAATGGAGTATCAGTATACTCAGTGACACTTACAGAACACAATTTTCAAAGGTTTACAGAAATATTAGTGTCTCCGCACTTATTGCAGGACTTTGACTGTGGGAAATCACCTCACTATTCAGCCTATTGTGCGTATCGGAAATCCATATTGCACTCAGCCTTACCTATGGATTGTGCACCGATGAAATGGGGTATCAGCCTACTCAGTGACACCCATTTGGACCATTTCCCTGTCCTGCTAAGCATTCAAAATGTACTGAGAACTTTTTGGTGTCAGGGAAAACGCATGGAGTAAAAAGTACATTATTTTCTTTAGGAATGTAGTGAAGTAAAAGTAAAAGTTGAAAAAAAATACAAATAGTAAATATAGTACAGATACCCCCAAAAACGACTTAATTAGTACTTTAAAGTATTTTATTTAAGTACTTTACACCACTGCCCATTATTTCACAACACCTCAGTGAGCTATGTACTAGCCTTGATGTATTTGCTCCATCTAGTGCTAATAGTTTATAGTTCATTTGTAGTAACTTTGCCTTAACAACCTTTTACTGCAGTGAGCTAAATCAGGGTCACACAAAGTGTTTCTTGGTAGTCTTAAACACATCTACTTTGAAACCAAAGTATACACCTCACACAAATGGTTATTGGCTTAAAAAAAGAAGACACATGTACCATGTCAGATATAGAGTTGAAATATATTCAATTATGAGTTTGCATTCCAATATTACACTTTATATACATCACAGAATATTGAAATATGACTCAACCGTTTGAAATAGAAACACCAGATTTTCTGCAGTCTTTAAAAAAATCTGTTTATTAATTATGAAATGACAAATATTAATAATATTTCACCCATGACTGCATCATTTGACAGCAGAAAAGGCTACTATGGTCATATTAATTTGATTGGTTAATCAGACATGGTATTCCTTCCTTCCTCTAATTCTGTGTACATTTTACTTTTCTTTAAGTAGTGTACAGGACAGAAATAAGTCAAGTGACATAGTCTACATGTCAACAGAACATATCAGTGAGTGGAATCAAGTCTCTTGTCTCTCCAGGGACTTGGACGGCATTCAGAGACGCTGCTGCCACATCATTGGCACTTCCTACAACTTGTGCTCCTGCACGATCACACAAGTGCTCTGCACAAATGTCTAACACGTACACAGCAACAGTATGCTCTCACGAGGTCAAGGCAACAAAGATCATTCTTGGCAAGACCTCTCAAACTAGGCAAATGACATTCTCCATCACTAAAGGCATTTGATATGCTTATCTATTGATTTGGTGTTTTGCCTATTTGTTGTGTACAACTTTTGACGATACACCTTTGATGATATATTCAGGCAGATGATATATTTTTACCTGTTTTTGCATGACATCACATGTCATGTGTGTTTCTGCATATGTACCAATATCTTCAAATCAACCTAATCCTATCAAGGGCCCAACTGGACATCCAATGACAGTGTATGCACTAGCTTATAGAAGCAGCACATTTAACTGTGTTTGTAGCTAAAATGGGGATAGATGAATATAAAAAGAAGAAGAAGAAATAGGTATGTCTATGACTGCAACTAGTCCTTTTCTCGGTGGTTGTCCTTAAGATGGGAACACTTCCATTTTCCTGAGGTTGAGCAGAGAGAGCGAGAGAAAGCAGTCATGGTCATGGGTTGTCTTTTAATTTTACCACAGCAACAGCATATGAACTATTCCATCTTTACGGTCTGCTGTAGAATGAATGGTCTGACATGTCTGATGTGTATGTTGTTGTTTTGTTCTCTGTATAGAAGAAGATGGCTCTGGTATTGAGCTTCGGGTCCTGGAGAAATGACCCCTTGTTCCTCTCTAATTTTCCCTGTGCTGGAACAAGACGTTGAATTGTCTGTAGCTTTACTGTTTGAGTAAGAGAGGATTATAAATGTTTTACAATGTTTTAAAATGTTGATAATAGTGCCTAGGGCACTGGAAGATGTATTGATTCATGAGTATTCTCATATTTTAGCAGAATCTTTTAGCATCTTTTTACACACCTTTTTGTTTTGTTCTTGCATGCAGTAGGGGTTTAGACATCAATTAAGCAAATGCTGTTGAGGTGTGAATGATACTGTATGTTTTTCTTCGCTGTCCATTGTGAATGAAGTCAGCATAGATCATTTTTCTGGTTTTGTTTATCATTATTTTGGGGGGATTTGTTTATCATAATTTTCTTTTGGCCTAATCAGATTTTCAAATGAGCACAATGATTTTCTAAACATTTGATAGAATTTCTGAAACAGTTTTTAAATATATGAATCAAAATATAATATGTCAGACTCATTGTCAGTCGCAGGTGTGTTTTCACTTTTTTTTTTTACTGTAAGCCTACACTTCCACAATGTATGGTAAAGCATGATCCGTATTTTATTTCTTACAATCTAGTCAGCAGCACTTCTTAGTTTTTCCCATGCAAAGGACTATAGCCTACAGCCGTCCTTCGTATTTACGTCCCAGACTCCTACCTCTATCACCTTAACCTGCAGCTGAGTTTCTCGCCGGGCACGGTGGCATGTGCCTGTAATCCAAGTCACTGGGAGGCTGAGGTTGGTGGATCAAGTGAGCTGAGGAGCTCTGGGCTGCGGCATGCTATGTTGAATGGGTATCCATGCTAAATTCGGTATCGATATGGTGTTCCTGGGGGAGCCCGGGACCACCAGGTTGTCTAAGGAGGGGTGAACCGGCCCAGGTCGGAAACGAAGCAGGTCAAATCCCCCGTGCTGTCCAGTAGTGGGATAATACCTGTGAGTAGATGCTGCAGTGCAGCCTTGGCAAGACATCGAGACCAAATCTTTTCATTTTTCAAAAACGTATTTTTATCTGCTTCACGAATTGCCACTTCGAAATGTTTATCAGACCATGAAAAGTCGACACTTTTTTGCAGCTTTCCAAAAACAATTACAGTTATACCTTCTGATAATCGAGAATTATACTAACTACTACTGACGAAATGTGTGAATACCGGTAACATAATGCAGCACGGACCGTTGAGGGAGTAGTAAGTGCTAGCGCGATGCTTAGCATGAAACTGAGGCCAGCTCTCCCATCACCATCGACAGACAGACAGTTCGGATAGGTTCATTTACCTGTGTGAAATGAGACACAATAATGATTAGCCAATCGTTGGAATTTGAGATTCACCTTCAAATTAAAAGTCCCCTATTGAAGGTGATGCAAACGAATACAAAAAGTGGAATCATGTCATATGTTTGTACTAGATTAAGTTATACAAGGTTGGAATGTTGTTACATAATTTAAAATACAATAATTAATATATTTGACAATACTCAGAAAACAATTGAAATCACACTGTGGATATTTTAGACTGCATAATTGCATTGGGCATACTTGTATGCACTGTACAGCCTTAACTATTTTTTTTTACCTTTATTTAACTAGGAAGGTCAGTTAAGATAAAAAATTTGCTTTCAATGACAGCCTAGGATCAGTGGTTGGTCCTTATTCAGGAGTAGAATGACAGATTTTTTATTTTGTCAGCTTAGAGATGTGAACTTGGAACCATTCAGTTACTAGTCCAACACTCTAACCACTAGGCTACCTGCAATCCAACTTTGAAATGTGAACCCATGAAATGGAGTATCAGTATACTCAGTGACACTTACAGAACACAATTTTCAAAGGTTTACAGAAATATTAGTGTCTCCGCACTTATTGCAGGACTTTGACTGTGGGAAATCACCTCACTATTCAGCCTATTGTGCGTATCGGAAATCCATATTGCACTCAGCCTTACCTATGGATTGTGCACCGATGAAATGGGGTATCAGCCTACTCAGTGACACCCATTTGGACCATTTCCCTGTCCTGCTAAGCATTCAAAATGTACTGAGAACTTTTTGGTGTCAGGGAAAACGCATGGAGTAAAAAGTACATTATTTTCTTTAGGAATGTAGTGAAGTAAAAGTAAAAGTTGAAAAAAAATACAAATAGTAAATATAGTACAGATACCCCCAAAAACGACTTAATTAGTACTTTAAAGTATTTTATTTAAGTACTTTACACCACTGCCCATTATTTCACAACACCTCAGTGAGCTATGTACTAGCCTTGATGTATTTGCTCCATCTAGTGCTAATAGTTTATAGTTCATTTGTAGTAACTTTGCCTTAACAACCTTTTACTGCAGTGAGCTAAATCAGGGTCACACAAAGTGTTTCTTGGTAGTCTTAAACACATCTACTTTGAAACCAAAGTATACACCTCACACAAATGGTTATTGGCTTAAAAAAAGAAGACACATGTACCATGTCAGATATAGAGTTGAAATATATTCAATTATGAGTTTGCATTCCAATATTACACTTTATATACATCACAGAATATTGAAATATGACTCAACCGTTTGAAATAGAAACACCAGATTTTCTGCAGTCTTTAAAAAAATCTGTTTATTAATTATGAAATGACAAATATTAATAATATTTCACCCATGACTGCATCATTTGACAGCAGAAAAGGCTACTATGGTCATATTAATTTGATTGGTTAATCAGACATGGTATTCCTTCCTTCCTCTAATTCTGTGTACATTTTACTTTTCTTTAAGTAGTCTACAGGACAGAAATAAATCAAGTGACATAGTCTACATGTCAACAGAACATATCAGTGAGTGGAATCAAGTCTCTTGTCTCTCCAGGGACTTGGACGGCATTCAGAGACGCTGCTGCCACATCATTGGCACTTCCTACAACTTGTGCTCCTGCACGATCACACAAGTGCTCTGCACAAATGTCTAACACGTACACAGCAACAGTATGCTCTCACGAGGTCAAGGCAACAAAGATCATTCTTGGCAAGACCTCTCAAACTAGGCAAATGACATTCTCCATCACTAAAGGCATTTGATATGCTTATCTATTGATTTGGTGTTTTGCCTATTTGTTGTGTACAACTTTTGACGATACACCTTTGATGATATATTCAGGCAGATGATATATTTTTACCTGTTTTTGCATGACATCACATGTCATGTGTGTTTCTGCATATGTACCAATATCTTCAAATCAACCTAATCCTATCAAGGGCCCAACTGGACATCCAATGACAGTGTATGCACTAGCTTATAGAAGCAGCACATTTAACTGTGTTTGTAGCTAAAATGGGGATAGATGAATATAAAAAGAAGAAGAAATAGGTATGTCTATGACTGCAACTAGTCCTTTTCTCGGTGGTTGTCCTTAAGATGGGAACACTTCCATTTTCCTGAGGTTGAGCAGAGAGAGCGAGAGAAAGCAGTCATGGTCATGGGTTGTCTTTTAATTTTACCACAGCAACAGCATATGAACTATTCCATCTTTACGGTCTGCTGTAGAATGAATGGTCTGACATTTCTGATGTGTATGTTGTTGTTTTGTTCTCTGTATAGAAGAAGATGGCTCTGGTATTGAGCTTCGGGTCCTGGAGAAATGACCCCTTGTTCCTCTCTAATTTTCCCTGTGCTGGAACAAGACGTTGAATTGTCTGTAGCTTTACTGTTTGAGTAAGAGAGGATTATAAATGTTTTACAATGTTTTAAAATGTTGATAATAGTGCCTAGGGCACTGGAAGATGTATTGATTCATGAGTATTCTCATATTTTAGCAGAATCTTTTAGCATCTTTTTACACACCTTTTTGTTTTGTTCTTGCATGCAGTAGGGGTTTAGACATCAATTAAGCAAATGCTGTTGAGGTGTGAATGATACTGTATGTTTTTCTTCGCTGTCCATTGTGAATGAAGTCAGCATAGATCATTTTTCTGGTTTTGTTTATCATTATTTTGGGGGGATTTGTTTATCATAATTTTCTTTTGGCCTAATCAGATTTTCAAATGAGCACAATGATTTTCTAAACATTTGATAGAATTTCTGAAACAGTTTTTAAATATATGAATCAAAATATAATATGTCAGACTCATTGTCAGTCGCAGGTGTGTTTTCTCTTTTTTTTTTTACTGTAAGCCTACACTTCCACAATGTATGGTAAAGCATGATCCGTATTTTATTTCTTACAATCTAGTCAGCAGCACTTCTTAGTTTTTCCCATGCAAAGGACTATAGCCTACAGCCGTCCTTCGTATTTACGTCCCAGACTCCTACCTCTATCACCTTAACCTGCAGCTGAGTTTCTCGCCGGGCACGGTGGCATGTGCCTGTAATCCAAGTCACTGGGAGGCTGAGGTTGGTGGATCAAGTGAGCTGAGGAGCTCTGGGCTGCAGCATGCTATGTTGAATGGGTGTCCATGCTAAGTTCGGTATCGATATGGTGTTCCTGGGGGAGCCCGGGACCACCAGGTTGTCTAAGGAGGGGTGAACCGGCCCAGGTCGGAAACGAAGCAGGTCAAATCCCCCGTGCTGTCCAGTAGTGGGATAATGCCTGTGAGTAGATGCTGCAGTGCAGCCTTGGCAAGACATCGAGACCAAATCTTTTCATTTTTCAAAAACGTATTTTTATCTGCTTCACGAATTGCCACTTCGAAATGTTTATCAGACCATGAAAAGTCGACACTTTTTTGCAGCTTTCCAAAAACAATTACCGTTATACCTTCTGATAATCGAGAATTATACTAACTACTACTGACGAAATGTGTGAATACCGGTAACATAATGCAGCACGGACCGTTGAGGGAGTAGTAAGTGCTAGCGCGATGCTTAGCATGAAACTGAGGCCAGCTCTCCCATCACCATCGACAGACAGACAGTTCGGATAGGTTCATTTACCTGTGTGAAATGAGCCACAATAATGATTAGCCAATCGTTGGAATTTGAGATTCACCTTCAAATTAAAAGTCCCTTATTGAAGGTGATGCAAACGAATACAAAAAGTGGAATCATGTCATATGTTTGTACTAGATTAAGTTATACAAGGTTGGAATGTTGTTACATAATTTAAAATACAATAATTAATATATTTGACAATACTCAGAAAACAATTGAAATCACACTGTGGATATTTTAGACTGCATAATTGCATTGGGCATACTTGTATGCACTGTACAGCCTTAACTATTTTTTTTTACCTTTATTTAACTAGGAAGGTCAGTTAAGATAAAAAATTTGCTTTCAATGACAGCCTAGGATCAGTGGTTGGTCCTTATTCAGGAGTAGAATGACAGATTTTTTATTTTGTCAGCTTAGAGATGTGAACTTGCAACCATTCAGTTACTAGTCCAACACTCTAACCACTAGGCTACCTGCCATCCAACTTTGAAATGTGAACCCATGAAATGGAGTATCAGTATACTCAGTGACACTTACAGAACACAATTTTCAAAGGTTTACAGAAATATTAGTGTCTCCGCACTTATTGCAGGACTTTGACTGTGGGAAATCACCTCACTATTCAGCCTATTGTGCGTATCGGAAATCCATATTGCACTCAGCCTTACCTATGGATTGTGCACCGATGAAATGGGGTATCAGCCTACTCAGTGACACCCATTTGGACCATTTCCCTGTCCTGCTAAGCATTCAAAATGTACTGAGAACTTTTTGGTGTCAGGGAAAACGCATGGAGTAAAAAGTACATTATTTTCTTTAGGAATGTAGTGAAGTAAAAGTAAAAGTTGAAAAAAAATACAAATAGTAAATATAGTACAGATACCCCCAAAAACGACTTAATTAGTACTTTAAAGTATTTTATTTAAGTACTTTACACCACTGCCCATTATTTCACAACACCTCAGTGAGCTATGTACTAGCCTTGATGTATTTGCTCCATCTAGTGCTAATAGTTTATAGTTCATTTGTAGTAACTTTGCCTTAACAACCTTTTACTGCAGTGAGCTAAATCAGGGTCACACAAAGTGTTTCTTGGTAGTCTTAAACACATCTACTTTGAAACCAAAGTATACACCTCACACAAATGGTTATTGGCTTAAAAAAAGAAGACACATGTACCATGTCAGATATAGAGTTGAAATATATTCAATTATGAGTTTGCATTCCAATATTACACTTTATATACATCACAGAATATTGAAATATGACTCAACCGTTTGAAATAGAAACACCAGATTTTCTGCAGTCTTTAAAAAAATCTGTTTATTAATTATGAAATGACAAATATTAATAATATTTCACCCATGACTGCATCATTTGACAGCAGAAAAGGCTACTATGGTCATATTAATTTGATTGGTTAATCAGACATGGTATTCCTTCCTTCCTCTAATTCTGTGTACATTTTACTTTTCTTTAAGTAGTGTACAGGACAGAAATAAGTCAAGTGACATAGTCTACATGTCAACAGAACATATCAGTGAGTGGAATCAAGTCTCTTGTCTCTCCAGGGACTTGGACGGCATTCAGAGACGCTGCTGCCACATCATTGGCACTTCCTACAACTTGTGCTCCTGCACGATCACACAAGTGCTCTGCACAAATGTCTAACACGTACACAGCAACAGTATGCTCTCACGAGGTCAAGGCAACAAAGATCATTCTTGGCAAGACCTCTCAAACTAGGCAAATGACATTCTCCATCACTAAAGGCATTTGATATGCTTATCTATTGATTTGGTGTTTTGCCTATTTGTTGTGTACAACTTTTGACGATACACCTTTGATGATATATTCAGGCAGATGATATATTTTTACCTGTTTTTGCATGACATCACATGTCATGTGTGTTTCTGCATATGTACCAATATCTTCAAATCAACCTAATCCTATCAAGGGCCCAACTGGACATCCAATGACAGTGTATGCACTAGCTTATAGAAGCAGCACATTTAACTGTGTTTGTAGCTAAAATGGGGATAGATGAATATAAAGAAGAAGAAGAAATAGGTATGTCTATGACTGCAACTAGTCCTTTTCTCGGTGGTTGTCCTTAAGATGGGAACACTTCCATTTTCCTGAGGTTGAGCAGAGAGAGCGAGAGAAAGCAGTCATGGTCATGGGTTGTCTTTTAATTTTACCACAGCAACAGCATATGAACTATTCCATCTTTACGGTCTGCTGTAGAATGAATGGTCTGACATTTCTGATGTGTATGTTGTTGTTTTGTTCTCTGTATAGAAGAAGATGGCTCTGGTATTGAGCTTCAGGTCCTGGAGAAATGACCCCTTGTTCCTCTCTAATTTTCCCTGTGCTGGAACAAGACGTTGAATTGTCTGTAGCTTTACTGTTTGAGTAAGAGAGGATTATAAATGTTTTACAATGTTTTAAAATGTTGATAATAGTGCCTAGGGCACTGGAAGATGTATTGATTCATGAGTATTCTCATATTTTAGCAGAATCTTTTAGCATCTTTTTACACACCTTTTTGTTTTGTTCTTGCATGCAGTAGGGGTTTAGACATCAATTAAGCAAATGCTGTTGAGGTGTGAATGATACTGTATGTTTTTCTTCGCTGTCCATTGTGAATGAAGTCAGCATAGATCATTTTTCTGGTTTTGTTTATCATTATTTTGGGGGGATTTGTTTATCATAATTTTCTTTTGGCCTAATCAGATTTTCAAATGAGCACAATGATTTTCTAAACATTTGATAGAATTTCTGAAACAGTTTTTAAATATATGAATCAAAATATAATATGTCAGACTCATTGTCAGTCGCAGGTGTGTTTTCACTTTTTTTTTTTACTGTAAGCCTACACTTCCACAATGTATGGTAAAGCATGATCCGTATTTTATTTCTTACAATCTAGTCAGCAGCACTTCTTAGTTTTTCCCATGCAAAGGACTATAGCCTACAGCCGTCCTTCGTATTTACGTCCCAGACTCCTACCTCTATCACCTTAACCTGCAGCTGAGTTTCTCGCCGGGCACGGTGGCATGTGCCTGTAATCCAAGTCACTGGGAGGCTGAGGTTGGTGGATCAAGTGAGCTGAGGAGCTCTGGGCTGCGGCATGCTATGTTGAATGGGTATCCATGCTAAATTCGGTATCGATATGGTGTTCCTGGGGGAGCCCGGGACCACCAGGTTGTCTAAGGAGGGGTGAACCGGCCCAGGTCGGAAACGAAGCAGGTCAAATCCCCCGTGCTGTCCAGTAGTGGGATAATACCTGTGAGTAGGTGCTGCAGTGCAGCCTTGGCAAGACATCGAGACCTAATCTTTTCATTTTTCAAAAACGTATTTTTATCTGCTTCACGAATTGCCACTTCGAAATGTTTATCAGACCATGAAAAGTCGACACTTTTTTGCAGCTTTCCAAAAACAATTACAGTTATACCTTCTGATAATCGAGAATTATACTAACTACTACTGACGAAATGTGTGAATACCGGTAACATAATGCAGCACGGACCGTTGAGGGAGTAGTAAGTGCTAGCGCGATGCTTAGCATGAAACTGAGGCCAGCTCTCCCATCACCATCGACAGACAGACAGTTCGGATTGGTTCATTTACCTGTGTGAAATGAGCCACAATAATGATTAGCCAATCGTTGGAATTTGAGATTTACCTTCAAATTAAAAGTCCCTTATTGAAGGTGATGCAAACGAATACAAAAAGTGGAATCATGTCATATGTTTGTACTAGATTAAGTTATACAAGGTTGGAATGTTGTTACATAATTTAAAATACAATAATTAATATATTTGACAATACTCAGAAAACAATTGAAATCACACTGTGGATATTTTAGACTGCATAATTGCATTGGGCATACTTGTATGCACTGTACAGCCTTAACTATTTTTTTTTACCTTTATTTAACTAGGAAGGTCAGTTAAGATTAAAAAAAACTTGTTTTCAATGAAAGCCTAGGATCAGTGGTTGGTCCTTTTTCAGGGGTAGAATGACAGATGTTTTTATTTTGTCAGCTTAGAGATGTGAACTTGCAACCATTCAGTTACTAGTCCAACACTCTAACCACTAGGCTACCTGCCATCCAACTTTGAAATGTGAACCCATGAAATGGAGTATCAGTATACTCAGTGACACTTACAGAACACAATTTTCAAAGGTTTACAGAAATATTAGTGTCTCCGCACTTATTGCAGGACTTTGACTGTGGGAAATCACCTCACTATTCAGCCTATTGTGCGTATCGGAAATCCATATTGCACTCAGCCTTACCTATGGATTGTGCACCGATGAAATGGGGTATCAGCCTACTCAGTGACACCCATTTGGACCATTTCCCTGTCCTGCTAAGCATTCAAAATGTACTGAGAACTTTTTGGTGTCAGGGAAAACGCATGGAGTAAAAAGTACATTATTTTCTTTAGGAATGTAGTGAAGTAAAAGTAAAAGTTGAAAAAAAATACAAATAGTAAATATAGTACAGATACCCCCAAAAACGACTTAATTAGTACTTTAAAGTATTTTATTTAAGTACTTTACACCACTGCCCATTATTTCACAACACCTCAGTGAGCTATGTACTAGCCTTGATGTATTTGCTCCATCTAGTGCTAATAGTTTATAGTTCATTTGTAGTAACTTTGCCTTAACAACCTTTTACTGCAGTGAGCTAAATCAG